>NW_020442445.1:1641949-1682647 GCF_000699045.2 Agrilus planipennis
ATTTAAATATAAGTAATAATTTTATTTATTTTCTCTACAAATATATTGGTCTATTGCAAATTCATGAACCTTGACCTCAATGAAGCGAAAAAAAAAGACGAACGCCTTCTTCCTTTCTTCTTTTTTTTTTCTTAACGAGTCATTTACAAATTACCGGTGGTAGGTGATTATGGTCTGCTACAGTTAATCATTTTAATTGTAAGTCGCTCCATTTCCTTTTTCTTTACATTTTCATTTAATAGCTCGATCGCGTGTCAAGTCGATGCTGAACCGAAGTTTCGAAGGAAAAACTAATCGACAGCTTGTACTTAGTAATATTGCGCATATAACATTTTTTTCTTTGACTATATTATTACATGACTTTTTCGGCAAAATCGATAATAATATTCGTAAGCTGCCATAATAAATCGAGCTATTCAAAATACTAAAATTGTAAATTACCTAATATAATAATTATGTTTATTATGTTAAATATGTTATTTCCATCGTTAGGCTGTAATGTGGCATTGATTTAATAGAGGGAAAAATAATTGTCACAGTAGTGTAAAACAAGTCACCTGTCTTGTATCTTCAAAACCACACTTTTCTTTTTTTATTGCCCTATATGTCCTACCAATCTTGGCTAGTATCCAAAATTGCTACGGATGTTGTGCCAGAAAAAAAAATTTCAAAATTGTGTAAAAGGAATCAAATGCCAAACAGACGCGAAGGATTACAAAAACTACCTTCCATCAGCACGCCAGGGTCGGCACTTAAGAGGAGTACTCCCTCCTTTACAGGCTCATATGACCACCCCGTTGGAATTGTAGAGCATATCGTTTCAAACAACGATTTTATTATCTATTTCATAAACTGGGGTACGACTATTGACTGTAAGCTTCATAATTACGTATTGTATAAGTCATTATCATAAGGTCGTCAGTCCTAAGACTGGCTGGACACGCACCTCTACTCCTTCCTATCCTGAGCTAATCTTCGCATTTCTCTAAAATTAGAACAAGCCACATCCTTAACTATTTACGAACTGTAATCTAATCTAGGTCTACCTCTATCCCTCTTAACTCTTCTTTTTGCCTCTAATATGTCTCTGACTAGACTTTCATGCCTAAGAAGATGTCCTACCTAACCTATCTCGCCTATTTTTTATTGACTTCCATAAAGTCCTCTGTTCTCCTACTCTTTCTAATACCTCTTTATTTCTAACCTTTTCTATTCACGGTATCCTAATGATCCGCATGTAATACCACATTTGGAACCCTTCTAACCTTTTCTTTTCCATCCCGCCCACCGTTCATGGTTCGCACCTGTACAGCGCCGCGCTCCAAACATACACCTTCAACAACTTTTTTGGAATTTCTAAATTAACCGTTCGCTAGCACAGAAGTGACTTCTTTTTACTGAAGGCGACACGACCGTGCGCTATCCTCTGCTTTATATCCCTACTACTCCTTCCGTCCTGACTTATCTGACTTTCTAGATACCTAAAATCAGCCACTTCTTCTAATTTTTCGTTTCCTATCTTTATATTCGCTCTTTACCTACTTTTTCTTCCCTTGCATAACAGTATTTTTGTTTTACTTTTATTTATTTTCATACAATACTACTTTGTCAACAGTGGATTCTGTATAAGTATAAGGAAAGAACTAAAGAAACAACTCATTATATTATCGATAATGTCATGTAGAAATAGGGTGTGCTGAAGTTTCACATTGTATTTGGACCTCAGTATCAATAATTGAAACATGTTTCCTAAAACTATGCCAACTTCGTGGATGAATTAAACCAATTTTGGAGCTTATTGTAATTTCTGAAACACCAATACCACCAAGTGAAAAGTTGTGGCTTTGCCTCATCCGCTTGTTATTGTTCGTTATTCGTCAAGGTTGAAAATTTTATTTTATACGAAGTTTTGGTAATGCTTTGGTCTGGTTTTTGATATTATATTGTTTAATGTTCCCGTTTGCTGAGAATTTTTTAATCACTTAATCGGCAATCGTAAACAAGCAGTACTCTTAATTCTCAATGAACGGTTTAGTCATTGAATATTTCGTTAATTCATAAACCCCTATCTATTTCAGGGCCTCACATTCGTCATGAATGCGCTCTAATCGTCGGGTAAAAGTTATAAATCATTTTTTTTACGGCAATTATCTCTGACGTTATTTTTGTCTATCTAAAAATTCCCAAAGGGGTTTTCCCAGGTTTTTCCTGACAGTTATAAAAATGAGACTGCTTATTCCTCAGACAGAGGGTACATTTCGTGGGGAGACTGGAGAACGAACGTCGACGAAACAACTAAGTTCAATCAATCCCTTAATTTGCGCGCCCCCTTTTCCAAGGGAGAAGCCTACCTCGCAGACGCGACAACCACCGTCGCGTTTACGTCCCCCGTAAGCGGCACAGTTACATTCGCGCACCCTCCCGCACAACAACCACGATCGCGGTTCGCCTTTTCAATACAAAATTCATTCAACTTTTACTGATCATTACTTAAACTAGTACTTTTTTGACTCGAGTTGGAAATATTCGAAAATAATTTTCTCAAAAGAATATATTTACACTTGAACAGCATCCGGGAAGTTCAATCAGTGTCATCACCATTTACTGTTAGTGTTACTTTTTTTGATTGTCAGTGAATTTTCATCAAAAACTTCTGTTTAAACCAATCCTTTCACCGTAATGCGTAATAATTAAACAGAACGTTTTTATCTTAACGAAAAAAGAAATCGTTTGAGATTTTTTTCTCTTTCAACTGCGAAAACTTGACAAATACGTTTTGAAGTTCAATTAGAAGAAGAGCGAATATTTAATGTATTTGATTCTCTTTGAACAAGGTTTCGGTTGAATGTTTAATTAAAACTGATTGCTTTTTGAAACGTTAAAGAGTTTCCAATTGGTTGGAGTCATTCAGAAAATTCCCGTAACTTTCGAAAGTTTCCAATTGAACGCTCTATTGTGAACAAACTTTGATGATTTTTTGTTTGTTTGAACAATGAAAACAGTCGAACGCTTGGCACAATGATTTCAGACACCTTACCGAATTTTGCATCTTTAACAAACCTTTCGTCTGTAATCTACAAATAACAGGGTAGATTTTCTTTCAAAACAATCGTGACAATCACTTAGACAAGTCCCATAAAATGAACCAGACTACAGATATTTTTGAGTCGAACGTAACCGACATGGACCTTGCTACAGCATCCTCCGAATTCCTGACGTCGTCCAACAGGTCTTTAGAGACTTACTCCAGTTCGATGATTGCCAAGTATTGGGTCCCAGCTACCGCCTTGGAATGTCTAGGTTTCGTCCTGAAACTAAGTCTCATGCTGTTCATCATCCTTGCGGCACTCTTGGGCAACCTTTTGGTGATAGTTTCTGTGATGCGTCACAGAAAGCTTCGGGTGATAACGAACTACTTTGTGGTGAGTTTGGCTTTAGCTGACATGTTAGTGGCCATTTGGGCCATGTGCTTCAACTTCAGCGTGGAAGTCACAGGAGGTGTATGGATTTTCGGATATTTCATGTGCGACGTTTGGAACTCCTTAGACGTCTATTTTTCGACCGCTTCAATCCTTCATCTGTGCTGCATCAGTGTCGACAGATATTACGCAATCGTGCAACCGTTGGACTATCCATTGATAATGACCAATAGAAAGCTGGCGTTTATGCTGGCTGTGGTTTGGTGTAGTCCCGCACTGGTTTCGTTCTTGCCCATCTTCATGGAATGGTATTCTACCGAGGAACATCTGCTTTTTAGAAAGAGGAACCACTACATCTGTTCGTTCACGGTGAACAAAGTTTACGCAATTGCTTCGTCAAGTGTCAGCTTTTGGATACCAGGAATGGTCATGATTTTCATGTATTACAGAATCTACGTGGAAGCTGACAGGCAGGAGAGGATGCTTTATAGGTAAGTGTGATGAAATGTTTCTCTAAAGAATTATTTTCATTCACATTTTGGTGTTCACGGGGATTGGGAATTGCTTAACTTGAGTCACGTGTAGATGCTCCAATTCATCTTCGTTAATCCTCTTTCGTGATATGCTGAATGGAAAACTACATATAAAGTTTCTAATCCGGTATAATGCGGATGCGGAACTTTGTAGAACAATTTAACGTAACTCTCCAGTGACCGATGCGTCTGTATGAATGCCGGGATTCAGTTAAGTCTAGAAATAATAAAAAAATACCTACAGAAATTGTTGTTGGCTATTAATATGGAGCTGTTTCGTAATCCGAAAGCAAGCACTTCATTAGTGCTTCAGATAGGGATACGCTCGAGAATATTGGTAATCCTGTCAATGCGAATAAGAGGATATTGCAAATTCCTAACAATGCATTTCCGATAATCCCTCTCTTTTTTCTCTCGTTATTACCCCGACATTAATTTGTTTAAATAATAACATACAATAAAGGGTAAACTGAACCTTCGAATTTCATGCAGTAAGATGGACGGAGATGCCATTTTCTGCATTCGATCTGTGAAGCCGTCTACAAACTTTCTCAACATCAATTCATCTTCACACTATGGAGTCGCCGATGACCTCCGAGGTAACTTTAGGCCCAGGGGCCACCGTCATACACTCGTCTCCAGAAATTATGTTTTAAATTCATTAAAAATTAATTGAAATAATTTACATGACGATTGCTAAGCACGAATATGCAATCAGCGACGATCTCCGTGGTACCTGGGATCCAGGGCGACCGTCATACACGTTGTTTCCAATTCATTAAAAATCAACTGAAATTCGTTTCTCGGGGATTTAGAGGGTAGCCGAACAGATTTAAACTTTTAAGGATATATATACAATACCATTATTTCTTATGTTTTAATATTATTATTAATTTATTACTCCTTTCTACTACTTATTAGGTTTTCTGTTAATTTCATAATGAGACCTTCCTGAAACATTCATTTTCTTTCTAAGAGTTTTTTTGGGAAATAATTATGATTATAGGGTTGAATGGTAGGCTTTTAAACAAAAGCTCATCGTATACATGCACGCTAGAACCTGCAATCCAAATCATTCTATTTGCAGGGTTTATTTTCTTGGTATCGTTTTAACGATAAGAAAAAGCACAAACTAAAAACAGAATTTCGAAGGAGGTGTTAGATGTCCCAAAAAAGATGAACGGGATGATTCCTTTTGAACTGAAACGACATATTTCAAGATGCTGTTTATTGACTATTAATATTAAATAATAAACACAATTCCCTAATTAGTAATCTAACTAACGACAAGAACACGCTCTTAGCAATACTTCTATTGGGATTTAGTAATTGCTTTGCGGTTTGCGATTGAAGAATTCTTAGCTGACGCCTACGTTGAAAATGTAATATCAAAAGCCACGCCAAACCATTATCAACACTTTACTCGTTTAGGGTGAAATTCTTCATCTTAAAGATTTACAAACATTAACAAGGGGATGGAGTAAAGTTACAACACCTCTAACTTTTCACTTTTCGTGAAATTGGTATTTTGGGGATTACAATAAGCTGTTTTATTGGTTTAATTCATTAAAGACAATGCACGTAATTGAAGTAAACATGTTTTAATTAGTGATATGAGACTTATAAATTAAGAGGGTATTCAAAAGGCAGATGAAATGTGAAAAAGTGGTGAAGGGAATCAAGAAATTCTTAAAAGGTTTAAATTTTTAGAAGTAATGGTAACAAAACATGGTAAATGAATTTTGTTCAAAGAAACTTTGATGTTAGTTAGCAAGCGTTAGTAGAAAATTCATAAAAACCGTCACGAATTACAAACAATAAAACGTTGAGTTTCAAGAGATTCTACTGTTACGAGATACGCTCAATTTTTAATCTTTACTAAAAACTAAAGCAAAAAGCATCATAATTCTTAATAAACCTCTGTTCATCTTTTAAAGCAGAGTGTATACAGTCTAATTCGTTCGTCTTAAATATCCCCGGAGCTTTAACAAGTTTCTTACATTCCCGTTATTGTCGTTTCATCGTTCTGAAGATTAAAATGCCAGAAACTGAGTACTAATTCAGAAGTGACAGTGACACAAATTAGAGCAACCGAATTTAATTTTTGGCTTAAGTTCCTCTTTCGTTTAAGTTATTTTGCAATAAATTTTTCGAACGCCACAACAATATTTTTTGAGTTTCATTATTGACATGTACAATTTCATATTCTTTTTTAAAATAACATATGCTTACGTCGTGGATAGTGTAATAAATAATTACATTCACCATTACTTTTTTAAAAGCTACTTTCATGTTCTTTAAATCTTATTTTAAATGTTCTCGCTGTTAGTACAGGACGACAGGCTGTCATAACTCGATATTGCATATTTCTATTTACTTCATCTTTATTGTTTACGTTTTTAATGCATTAGTTTTAATTAATGATTTAATCGTAAATGTAAACGAGTTTAAAAAGAACTTTTAGTAAATGGAATGAACCTGAATACGAATGCTACTTTTATCATGAATCAGGATTTTATGGTATTTATGAATCATGTTGTGTAAGTCAGACCATAACGAAGATAAATGACATGTTTTTCAGGAATTTTTTTAATCAATTAAAAAAGCTTCGGATATTATTTCAAAAGCTTTTTTTCTTTGTTTGGGGCCAACTCGGAAGTACATGTGTATTAGATACTATTTCAAAACGAAAAAGTCGATATATTTCTGTGAAAGTTACACTCCAAATAATAAATAATAAATCATAAAAGGCTATACTTGTGTACGTATATAAGAATTTTTAGACTGTTCTTCCAATGCCAATGCCAAGAATTGATTGAAATCGTGATCCTACATTAGAATTGCCACTTTTCCGAGACTACTTGTCCTTCTCGTCAAGGACTTTGTATACCTACATATGTCTATTGATTTCGATAGGAATAAGGTAAGTTATACCTGGATAAAGACTGTTATTTACCAGTATATTATTTGAATATTGATTTTCACGACATAAATAACCATCCTATTGTTACTAATTCATCTGCGTTCGATTTTTCTATACATAGATAAATAATTGTTGATTCTGTTGACTTTTACAGAACTAATGCATAACGTATGACCATTTAATTTAGTTTATAAAAGCTCTAACGACCGCTCTTTAAAAATTAAATGCATTTTTACTATTCGATGTTGTGTTATTAATTTAAGACCGACACTATCGACACTATAATTGACTTGAAAAGTTCGAGTAAACCCGTAACTCCTTAAAAGAACGAGGCGGGAGAATACGTCCAAAGTTTTTCAAACTTTTATACATATACCATTTCAATTCGATCCAGGAATTAACTGGCTATTTTTCAAGGGCTCTGTCATTGCAATCCTGCTCCAGTTAATTTGTTACAAAAGTTTTCCGCAACTAAAATAAAACTACGCGAAAATATATGAAGGAGGTGTAGGTGTGCTCGCGTGCAGGTAACTAAAACCGAACTCCTTACAAACATATGATTGGTTGATCGTTCACTTTAACTTTTTTGACATATTTAACGGTTAGGAAGAAAATTCGATAAGTTGGTTTAAGAAGAAAATTCTGAATCAGTAATGCTTGACAATGTTAAACGGGACAAGATGTAAAATATACTTAAAAATGTAGGGATGAGTTACAGAGATAGAAGAGTGATACTTAGTTTGTATAAAGAGCAACAGGCAGTTATAGAACTGGAGCTGCAACGTAGAGAAGTAAATATTAGGAAGGGAGTCAGACAGGGATGCACACTATTTTGTAATCTATATGGATGGATATAGAGGGGCAAAAGATTAGTATGCTTAGATTTGCAGATGATATAGAAGTATTAGCGTTTAGCAAGGAGAACTTAGAGATGACTTTAAATAAAATGGAAGCTGTATGCAAGAGAAGAAAAGTAGGGAAAAATTTAATATAAATAAAGGCGACGAAAAATTAGAAGAAGTTGCTGATTTTAGGTATATAGGATGTCAGATAAGTTAGGACGGAAGGAGTGGTAGGAATTTAAAGCAAAGGACAGCATAGTGGCGAGGCGCCTTCAATAAAAAGAAGTCACTTCTATGCTCGCAAACGGTTAATTTAGAAATTCGAAAAAGATTGTTAAAGGTGTATGTATGGAGCGCGGCGCCGTAAGGGTGCGAAACCTGGACAATGGACGCAGCAGAAAAAGAAAAGGTTAAATGCGTTCGAAATTTGGTGTTACAGGCGAATGATGAGGATACCGTGGATAAATAAGGTTGGAAATGAAGAGATATTAGAATGAATTGAAGAACAGAGGACTCTAAGCAAGTCAATAAGAAATAGGCGAGATAGGTTGGTAGGACATCTTCTCAGGCATGAAGATCTAGTCAGAGACATATTAGAGTCAGAAGCAGGAGTTAAGAGGAGTAGAGGTAGGCCTAGATTAGATTACTGTTCGCAAATAGTTAAGGATGTGGGTTATTCTAGTTTTAAGGAAATGCGAAATTAGCTCAGGATAAGAAGGATCACCCTTGACCTATAGCTTATTCAATAGTCGAATGGAGAACCTTTTTTTTTTTGGAAATCGATTGAAAATACAGGATCCTTATTAAGGACCCCGTATCGCTATGTGAGTCCCTTTTCAATATTTTTACTCAACATCTAATATAAGCACCTGCTACAAATCGCTTATCCGTGATGCTTCCTTCAATATAGATAAGTCAGGACTTTTAAATTACCTTAATTTTCCTTTTCCCTTGGTAAGTGTTTCGATACACGTACAAAAAGGAATTTATCGAGCGTTGTTTTTCTACAGCGTATCCATGAATTGTGAATGGTTCTACTCTAGAACCGAAGGTTTCCAGAAACAAATAATGTGTACAGTGTACACGTGAACCGTGAGAGTTCTTTCCATGTCCTTCACCCACTTTTGAAAAGTTTATTTGTCGTTTCGACAGCGTGAAGCGTTTAGTTGAAGGTAGATATAAAGCTATTCGAACGTATGCATACACTGTAGGCGAATTGAGAAGGGAACGTAAGGACATTCTATGATACGCAATCATCAAAAAAGGGAATTATCTATTGAAAAATACGACGTGTTACAGGAAAATCCATTGAAATGCCTTCAGCCACCTTTTCATATAAATAAAAGAGTAATATAAGTTCAATAAATGTAATTTAAATTAAAGATGCACCGGAAAGTGATTTTGCCGGGTATCTACCGGACAAGTGGATACCCGGCATTAGCTGTGAAGTTACGTATGCAATAGTTAACGTTTGCGTTCTGTCGTGCTTACCACCCTTACCAACCTTCCAAACTAAAACAGTTCGGCCATACTGATTAAGGTTGCCACCTTTTCAGGCTTTACATAAAGTATTTCTCGACTAAAAGGTTAAAAAGAAAAGTACTCGGCATAAAAATAAAGTATTTTATTTTTTGTTTTTAAAAACATATTTTTTGTTACACCTAGCAGCCAGTAACAAATTGTTGTCGCTCTTAAATACATTAATAGCCTCTAAACATGGCAAACAAAGATTTAAGTAAACTAAAAGTTCATTTTTAATTAGTTTTAATGAAGCTTTATTCCTGTCGTCCCGCCACTTTGCGTTCATAACAGAGAATACTCTTTCTGTAAATGCTGAAGTGGCCGGAACGGACAGCAAAAGTGACACTACTTTGAACAGATTTGGGAAATCAGGTTGTTCCGTAAATATGGCTTGCCATTTTTCTGTGCAATATTATTGATGTAAAAATACTCTGAATTTCGAATAATCGCTTACAAAATTACGATGTTTACTTAAGGCCTTAAATAAAGTATTTTTGCGTACTTTATGTGTCTTGTAAAGTGTAACGTACGCACAGTCGAAATAGAGTACAATACTTTATAATAAAGTACGAGTGGCAACCCTAATACTGATATATTGTTGTTCGCGAGAAAAAGCAAACATAAGAACTATGTCGAAATATGAAATAATTTAGTACAGTAATCAATAATTAACGACCCATTCTGTTACAATCTTAATTAGCAATTTTTATTAGGTAATAGTACCTATTATTTCATTTTTACCGGTGTTCGTTTTTCTTTTTTCTCTCTGGTAGAATTAGCCGGCACTGCCAGTATCCGGTACCCGGCCGGCCGGCTCCTAAAAGAAAGTGCCGGATCTGCCGCGCACCGGATCCAAATCCGATACACGTTATGTTTTGTTTTTATGGAAGCAGGAAGTATTTTCAGGTAGACGTGTTTGAAAAACCGTATTCCACACGTTTACCACCAATGAGAAATGTGTAATGTCTGTGTTCTGTGAATATTTTGCCCTACCTGTATAGATACGACCATCGCGTTAGATTTTAAATGTTCGAACGTGAATTTTCACCACAATCACAACCCTGCTCACTACCCACACAGCATACAAAATTTACCATCTCATTAATAAAGTGTCCCTTTCTACAACGTAATATTGTACCTAAAGCTTCGCAAAACAAATATACGTAGATATGTAATATATAGGCGTTTACATATATGTATATGTATATGTAGGTGGACAGTAAAACACATGGAAATTTTCTGGTTTCGCTGTGTAGGGGTTCGTTAGTAGGAAATAATGAATTAAAATGAGTAAGAATGCGAAGGTGTAGCGATTTTTTGAAAACGAAGCATATATAGATTACATAGTATGTAATCCTTAACTGTTCAGTTTATCTCAGAAAATATTTATGTTACTTACACGTCAACAATTAAACCTACCTACAGATTTGATGACTCGGTTTTAATTAATTTATTTTATTTGATTTATCGTAGAGAATATTTAGAGAACCTGTACGCAGGTCATGAGTTGGGAGATATATTGGAGAAGGAGGATTGTGTGCAGATCGATGAATTAGGTTATCCCATAATAAGAGAAGAGTTCGATGTAGCATTGACTTAAAGAATAATAAGAAACCAGGAATAGATAAGATACAGGCGGAAATTTTAATGTATGCAGGACAAGAGGTTCGAGATCGTATGTTTAAGGTAGTTAGTCAGATTTACGAGACGAGGAAAGTCCCGGAAGATTGTAAACGGAACGTGGTAGTAACCATGCCTAAAAAGAGAGGCGCGGATAGGTGTGGGACAATCAGAGCAATTAGCTGAACTTCTTATGCGTCAAAAATGTTAACTACAATAGAATTGTACAGAGAAGGATGGAAAAAAGGGCGGAAGAACTATTAGGGGAAGATCAATTTAGAAGAAATAGAGGAACGCTGGTGTGTACATAGAATTTGTAGATTTAGAAAAAGCTTTTGACATTGTTAAATGGGGCAAGATGTTAAACATACTTAAAAATGTAGGGATCAGTTACAGAGGTAGAAGAGTGATACTTAGTTTGTATAAAGAGCAACAGGCAGTTATAGAGTTGGAGCTGCAATGTAGAGAAGTAAAAGATTAGGAAGGGTGTCAAAAAGGGATGCACACTGTCACCGCTACTTTTTAATCTATACAACTGTAGAGATAGATATAGAAGAGCAAAAGATTAGTATTATTAGATTTGTAGATGATGCAGCAGTATTAGCATCTAACATGAAAATAAATAAAAATAAAACAAAAATAGTGGCATGGAAGGTAAGAAAAAGTAGGGAAAGAGCGAATATATAGATAGAAGACGAAAAATTTAGGGAGGACACCTTCCCAGGCATGAAGGTCTAGGCAGATGATGCAGCAGTATTAGCATCTAACATGAAAATAAATAAAAATTAAACAAAAATAGTGGCATGGAAGGTAAGAAAAAGTAGGGAAAGAGCGAATATATAGATAGAAGACGAAAAATTTAGGGAGGACACCTTCCCAGGCATGAAGGTCTAGGCAGAGACATATGAGAGGCAGAGACAGGAGTTAAGAGGAGTAGAGGTAGACCTAGATTAGATTTTAGTTTTAAGGAAATGCGAAGATTAGCTCAGGATAGAAGGGAGTGGAGGTGCGTGTCTAACCAGTCTTAGTACTGACGACCTTATGATGAAGATGATTTATCGCGACTATCTGCTATGACATGTTGATGAGATGTAATAATCCACTTTTGGTAGTTTCAATAAATCACTGATCAACGTTGTGTTGGTTTCCTTAATTTTGCCGTGTAATTAACAAAATATATTATCGAATTGTAATAAAGTAATCCATCGCTTTTTCTTTTTCTCTCATCTGCATTATTTGTAACAAAACTGTCAAAATATTAATCTATCAAGCTTGACAAATTAAATAGGCCACGATTTCAATGTTCCAACCGGAATTAAAGCATTATCCGCAATCGCAGACGATATAATCCGTTTATTATTCAAATTAAATAAGCACTGGTTCGGGAGCTTTTATTGGACCTAATCAACGATGTTTCAAATTTATCGTAAAGACAAATCGCTCAATTGTTATACAAAAGACCGTTCGCGTGAGCGATATTATTTAAGAACTTCGTTTTGCGACACTTACACAGTTATTACGCACGGAATTTCTATCCAAGTGCTTTTTAAAAGCGCTGAAAACAAAATCCGAGAAACATTAATTTATGACATAAATTATCGCAGTAAAAGCAAAGGGTAGATAAGGACGTGAGCAGGGGATAATGGGACGGGGGCCGAATAATAATTAAGCCTAACAGATTTTAGACGTAAATCTTTGCGCGGAACGGACTGAAAAACGGTCTCCAGATAACAAATATGAACTGATGTGGGTGTAATGGATCGAATACAATCCCCTTTGTGTTATGGATAATACAAAATAATTCTCCGGCAGACAATTTTCCAAAAAAATGGACCAATATTAAGGTTCAAGAAATTACTCCTTGTGTTTCAAACTCATCACATTAAAAAGTAGAAAATAATTCATCTTTATAATAAGGTCGTCAGTCCTACCCTGAGCTAATCTTCATCTGCTTAAATCTAGAACATCCCAAATCCTTTCTATTTGTTATATAACAGTAGTATAATCTAGGTCTACCTCTTCTCCTCTTAGCTCATCCTATTTCTACTTCCAATATATCTCTAACTAGTCTTTCATGCCTTAGAAGGTGTCTTACCAACCTATCTCACCTATTTCTTCTATTTCTTGTTGACTTTCATAGAGTCTTCTATTCTCTAATTCTTTCTAATACCTCTTCATATGTAACCTTCTCTATCCACGATATCCTCATCATTCGCCTGTAACACTACATTTCGAACGCTTTAACCTTTTCTTAGATATATCCACACTACATCCTGACTTATCTAACTTCCTAGATACCGAAAATTAGTCTCTTCTTCTAATTTTTCGCTTCCCATCTTTATATTCGCTTTTTACCTATTTTGTCTTCCTTTGCATTCCAGGACTTTTGTTTAAGATACCATTCAATTAGATTACCACTGGTCGCATATGTTTCCTTTAGTTTTTGAGAAGATTGACACATGAAGAAGATGCTTGTCAAATCATTGCTTGGATTATGATGATGGACCAGAGTTTTTATGCGATCGCCATCACAATTAATTTAATTTTTTATACGTTTTATACGTTTTATATCGTTTCAACGTTTCGATATTAAAGCAATCTGTCTGATGTGCGCGCTCTTTGAATTAATTGATTTCGTTTGTATCATTAGATTACACATATATCGTTATGAATTGAGAAATGGGTC
This sequence comes from Agrilus planipennis, assembly GCF_000699045.2. Taxonomy (NCBI): domain Eukaryota; kingdom Metazoa; phylum Arthropoda; class Insecta; order Coleoptera; family Buprestidae; genus Agrilus; species Agrilus planipennis. The sequence continues at coordinate 1,655,494 of NW_020442445.1, forward strand.
CCGGCTAAGGTGTCGAACGCTGCGCTACAATTGTAATTGGAATGAATAATTCATCAAACAGGAAATCAGTATGTTAATTACTAAATCGACGTTCCCTACCATCAGGTTAATTAATTATCAACCAAAGGAGAAAATGTGGGACCAAATTCTGGGAAATTATTAATTTCCAACTCGAGAAGTTGGGATTGTGAAGTGAAGGTACGATGTACAACTAATTATTTATTCATATTATCATTTATCAATGATAGTGGCTGGTAATTATTGATTCATCAAGTCAACTAGCTTGATGTCAAGCTATTTTAAGCTGCTTGATATTATGTGCTCGATCCGAATCGATATCGAACTAGTACAAGATGCCCTTAAACATTTTCTAAAGAAATGCAATTCAAAAGTCTCTTTCTCGTTTTCTTTCAGTATGAAAGGGAATTGTGGGACTACCACTCATTTCTTTGATAAATAATAATTGGAAACTTAATTCCATTTCATCCTTTTGCATTTTCTTCCAATGTATGGACAGCATACTCTGGCAGTTCAATGTATTACAATCCTACCATTTTAACATATTTTGTGCGAGGAATTACGACGAGCACAATCAGCAATTTTACCCTATTGACGAACTGAAAAGTTTATTCTAAAAATAGACATTTGGTGTGTTTTTTGCGCATATTTTAAATTTAGGGACAAGAGATTGATTTGGAGCTTCAATAAGAAATAGCCTTAGACGAAGATGAAATTATTGAATAGCTAACATAGCTGTTTTCAGTAAAAAATTCACAGTCTAGCAAAAGAGTTGAAAAACTGAATGTCTATTGAAAATGTCTATCCCAAAAGTTGATGTTATAAAACGATTAATGAGTAAAGTCGTCTTGAAGAACTGCTTGATTTTCCGAATACAACTTGTGATGTACTATAATGTCAACTTAATTTGAAGTTGATTTAATTTTGAGGCATGACAGTATTTTCAAAATTAAGTGAAGCCTTGAATTCCCAATAGTGGGTATTACATTTTAAATAATCATTTATTAGTTCAATATTTCCAATCATCATGGTAAGGTCGTCAGTTCTAAGACTGGTTGGAGTTCCTATTCCAAGACAATCTTCGCATTTCCCTTAAATTCGACTATCCCACATCTCTAATTATTTGCGAACAGTAATCTAATCTTGGTCTACTTTTACCCCTTCCAACTCCTGTTTCTGCTTCTAATATGTCTCTGACTAGACCTTGCAAGCCTGTCGTACCAACTTGCCTCGCCTACTTCTTTTTGACTTCCCTAGAGTCCTCCGTTCTCCTATACTTTTTAATGCCTATTCATTTCTAACCTTCTTTATCCACGGTTTCCTCATCATTCGCCTGTAACACCACAATTCGAACGCTTCTAACCTTTTCTTTTCCGCAACGCCCACCGTCCGTGTTCCGCACCCGTACAGCGTCGCCCTCCAAATATACACCATTAGCAACCTTTTCCGAATTTCTAAATTAACTGTTCGCGAGTATAGAAGTGACTTCTTTTTATTGAAGGCGACTCGACCGTGCGATATCCTCTACTTTATATCCCTACTACTCCTTCCGTCCTGACTTGTCTGACTTCCTAGATACCTAAAATCAGCCACTTCTAATCTTTCGTCTCCTATCTTTATATTCGCTTTTTCGCTACTTTTTCTTCCCTTGCATACCAGTATTTTTGTTTTACTTTTATTTGTTTTTATATAATACTGTTTTGTCAATTACTATCTTTAACTCCTCCTTGCTAGATGCTAATACTAATACATCATCTGCAAATCCAAGCATACTAATCTTTTGCTCCTGTATATCTATCCCTACAGTTGTACTGTCTTTAATAATGTTGATGACGTCTTCGACGTATAGATCAAAAAGTAGCGGTGACAGTGTACATCCATGTCTGACTACCTTCCTAATATTTCCAATAAGGTTCATTATTATTTTTTCTTTCCGAATATTCATATTGTAAATGATTAACGAGATTGTGCCGCTACTGAAATGACAAAAAGGAAACGACAAGTAATTCGAATATTTTTGAGTAACATGAAATTTTCAATTCGATTCGATATTTCCGTTAAATTTTAAGTTCGTTTGCACTGTAAAGTAAATAAATTAAAGACACATTTTCTACTCTATCTATCGCGCTGGATTGCAGTTCCTATTAAGTTGGTTGAGGGAAGTACATTAAGTTAACGTCTATTGAGGTAGATAACATAAATTTCCTTTTCCTGGGCATTCTACCCGCTATTACCGAAGGAATTTTTCCAATAAACTTTCAATAGCGGAACCGTCACCCGACGCGGCTGTTTGAGGATTTAAAGGACTCAGCATCTACTTACAAACTAAACTATTTCTTCAATTTCATTTCAAGACGATTACGGAGAATTATTTAGTAATTGCATTCAAAAATATGCATCTCGATAACTGCATAGCACATATAGCACGCTCTAACGGTATATACGAAATAGTATTAAAATATTAAGAGAGTTTGAACAATGGATCTAAGAAATGCATCAACAGACACTCGATAGTGTCAATATCGCATAGGAGATACTGTGAACACCATACATGTATGCAACCTCACTTTTGAAACCATTATTGTTAATATTCTATTTTAGAGGCAGGTGAAGAATAAAATTTACATATGTGCTAATACGATTATTTATATTTTGACGACTATTAACTAAACGTAAGGTGGATTCTTGAAAACAATTGCGAACAAAAGTTCTTGTTCCCAACGTTAACTATCTTATCCACATTTTTTCTCTTCTCCTCTTTTACCATTTGTTGCAGCTTCTTCTGCATTCATCTCTCTTCCAATGTCATATCATCTTTTAGGTATATATCCATCACTCCCTTTCAGACTTCCACTGCAGCTTCCCTACCGACGCTTTCCATACTTCCTTTACTTCCACCTTCAGTTCATCTTCTCTTGTATAAATCCTTTCAGGTCTCTCTTCTCATTACCGTCCTTCAACTTTGTTACATAAATCATCAGGTTTTGCCTTTTTTTCCTTTTGTTATTTTCCAGTTTCAATTCGAATCTCCTTATTCCCTTATTTGGTTCCTATACTTGCTCCTCCACAAGTTTTTCTATCACAATTTCTCTATGTAGTACCGTTTCCGATACTTCTTTCCGTTTTTAACTGTTCCTTACACCTATTTACACATTTCTCTCATTCTAGTCGTTCATGTGCCTTTGACTCTCTTCCGTTTCTTTCTTTTCTTTCTCCCTTAATTCACTCTATTCTTTCCTTTTTAAATATGCCAAATTCATTTTTAATTTTTATCCACTATAAATTACGCCAAATTAATGAGGAAAATTTTTTGCTGTTGTCACACCCTCGCCGGGAATCGAACCCGATCTTTGGCTTTACGCACCAATGCTCTGACCACTAAGCTATGAGCTTTCACATNGATTATAAATAAAAAGATATTAGAAAGAATAGGAAAACAGGAATCTAGGAAGTCGATAAAAATAGGCGACACAGGTTGGTAGAACACCTTCTCAGGCATGAAGGTCTAGTCAAAAGGAGTAGAGGTAGACATTGATTAGATTACTGTTCGCAAATAATTAAGGATGTCTAGTTTTAAGAAAATGGGATGATTTGCTCGGGATAGGAAGGGGTGATGATGATGAATACTATTTTGTCAGTACCGTTTCCATTTTATTTAAGGCTATCTATAACTCCTCTTTGGTAGATACTAATACTGCTATATCATCTGTAAATCTAAGCATACTAATCTTTTGCCCCTGTATATCTATCCATAAAGCAGATTAATTAAATATGATATCTCAAGATACAAGATGGAAATCTTTAAATATTTTCATTTCCTCACTTTTCGAGTAGTATTTTAATTAAATTTCAACGTCTTTCAACAAACCGCATATTCCGCATCTAACCAGGTTCACCTTCGTCAAATTTTCAACTCGAACCTTCGTCAAACCATAATAATGAGCCGATAATAATAACGATACGTAGTCATATTTAGTCTTGTTGAATGGCGTTCTGGATCTCAAACGCGGCAACTAATACATGCATACCTAATCAGTAAAGCAATATATTTACGTAGGCACAAATACTGGCATCGTGCTTTCAATCTACCTTTGAAAATGTCAATCAACTAAACCCTTATTAATATCGTGTATTAGCTATTTAAAATGATGTTAAATTGGAATTTAATACTATTACTTCATGTTATTATGGTTGACATAACGATTATTTGGTAAATGATGTAGGTAGTATTATAGAATTGATAGAGAATATTACGTAAGGTTACGTTATTTAATTAGATTTGTTCACATTGTTACTTAATTGAAATAATTTGTGAAAATTTAGTTGACTGTAGATTACGATTTCGTATCCCGCAAGAACTAAAAAGGCCCGACTGCGTAAAAACTAAAAATAGTTTTTCATATTCAAATTTTGTAGAGCCCGATCGGTCAATTTGTTGTTGAGATGTTAATTTGTTTATACCGAGACGTGAAATGTTTATTGGCCTAGATTTTTTCAGAATGTAGGGTTCTCTTTTTGAAGAATNAAAATAAAAATAAAAAAAAACATTACAACAAAGAGATTCCTTGTATAATACGTGAACCAACCAGCTGTTATAAAGCTCATAAATAAAAGCAAAAGGGAGTTTTGTTACGTATATACGCGAAAACGTGTCCAAAACATTCTGATGAACGAGGGTTTAGAGAAAGCTATTGTTATATACTTAAAATGCTTATTTTGCTTTTAATAGTGATTAATATCTTCTATCTCTCGAGGATCCGTAAAAATTATTTATTGAATAAAACGAATTCGATTAATAGGCGAGTTAAGGCACTAAATCCTAATAATTCTAAACATCTGCACAGTAATGAATAACTAAAAATTCGTTACATATTTTTCCATCAATTTTCTAGGAACTGATGAGTGTTGTTTATTGAAAAAAGTTTGTAAATCAAATACAAAAGTTCTGATTATATGTATTAGGTATTTGCGCTAATAATCCTGTATCAAACAAGCTTCAAAGCTCATCTCGTATTCGATGCATTCAAAAAATATCGTGTAGATCCATGGATTACTAACCTATTTCGAACTGAGCATTTCGGTAAACAAAATTGTTTTTTTATCAAATAAATAGGAAATATGAATTCATCACTCCTTTTATTTAATTTGCACATGTATCACATCAACGACAAATAATACGATAAAATGAGTGCTGAACGTCTTTGATAATATTGATAATATTTTGATTACCATATTCCGCATAATTTTGTTGAATTGTAGGTTATTTAGTTTAAGGCGTAGGTATTTAATCCAGACAATGCAAAAAAAAAATATTATCCTGTATTTATAGCTTTAAAAAGGAAGTTACTTTTTTATTATAATCAATTAGAGCAGGAGCGTCCCTCATAATACACATTTCTAACATGAAAACATAGAAAGTTGACATCAAAAGAAAGATATAAAAAAGAAAGTGATCCTCTATTACCAATAGGAGCCAAAAAAATGTCAAACAACCGCTTTTGAAGTTTTCTAAAAAAATATTAACCAAAAGTTACTAACGCATTCGTATATTGATAACTTCTTTCATCATCCTTTGTAAAGATGGTCCCAAAAATTCCCCAATTTTGGCACAGAATTTACCTTTTTATTTCCCATGACTATTTGTCCTTCGTAAGTATCACTGATCATGAAAAATTATAAGACACTTCTTTATGCTAAAAGTTCTTATGAACAATACAAATTCCAGAAAAATCTGACTCTTTAAACAGTCGCATTTACTTTTTCCTTTCAACTTATTAACTAAGACTAGAGCAGCTGTTTACAGAACGTCTACTTTTATTCATGATAGACGTTATAGGGAATAAAACATAAAAAAGAGATGTCAGGTAGGAATTGCAGCGAACAGTAATAAAGAATAAGGAATAACATTACACCAATTGATGTGTAACAGAAAGAGATGGAGACAAGCAGAATTTGAGCGTGTTACCAGCATCGGACTTCAATGAAAGCTCGAAATTTAGGAAAGTAGGAGGTTTATTTTAAAGATATAATTCCAACCAGGCAGTTATAAAGCCGACCCTGATCTTTTGCGTACCTAAGCAACCTCTAACCGCTGCACCGGCTTCTATTATTCGGTCATCTCTTTTCACTTTGTCTGTATTACTCTTGAAGCATTTCCTAACTTAACAAGGGCGTGTTCAAAACGCACTACATGCCTGCAGCCCCAAGTGGAAACAAGAAAGAAGATACGTCCATTCTCACGGATAATTTACTGCGAACTTTGCCAATTTTGTTTGTGCTGACTATATCTAACATTCGAATTCAATGAATAAGAAAGAAAGCGCTCCTTCAAGAGTAAAACTTGATACTAAGAAAGTTCCTGTATTTCTGTACGCAAAAAGCACCGTTATCATATTTATATAAAAATACAATTCCTTTTGTGCAAATTCGAACACACCTGGAGCCCATATAAAATTAAGTTTTCTCTTTCCATTTTGTATACAGTTTTTCATTCGTTTTTCGAAAATAAAAGCATCCCCGGAGTTAACGACAGGCTGTGAGGGCGGCGTTAAAGCAGAGTGGCCGACAATTGGGGGCGAAAAAGCGCTCGGGGAGAGATTTTCACAAGTAAAAAAGCCTTCCGTATTTCTTCTATCGACACTAAAAAACGAACGTTGAAAAGAAAAAATCGGCAAAGGTTCTCGCAAAACAAATTTATCATTTTCACACCCCTTCAATGTGATACGGATGTCGTCGCCGAAATACTGCCTTTGATTGATTGACGATCATACAATGTGACACGAAAACAATTTCGTTAGGGGGCTGTCTCTTGTTTTCTTAGAAAAACAACACTATCGAAGGCCGCCACAATAGGGGAAAAAAAAGCAGATATTAATAGTCGACACGAACAACGAAAGCGGTTTTTATTACTCCACATCGCATTTTTGTCTGTTTTTTTTTATTTCCACCGAGCTTTAGTTCGTCTACCGTCTATTTCTAAACAACGCGCTCCAATATAGATATTACTTCATCGAAACAATAAGGCATTTGTACCTCTTATTTTGGAGCAAGATCTCAGAGCCGTCAGACAGTACATATTTTCTGAGTAATAAAGTTAGTGGGATAGAATAGTATTAATACGTAGCTAACTTGGGCTTGCTAATAATCAACACTGGCATGTACTTCCTGTCGATGGTAATTTCTGCCAGACGCTTTAAAATTCGCTAAAAAATCGTAATTTTACTTATAGCCTGAGTCTTCATTTTTACATATGAAACTTAGATCCCTTAGACTTAGACGTAAACTTAGACGTCCCTAGAATATGTCTGGCTGCTTGCAAAACTATTAAGATAGTTCCCTCGGTATCATATTTGAAAATAAAGACTTCAACTTTAAGTGAAATTAAGATTTTTTTACTTTTACATACTAATACTGTCCTATTCCAATAATTTCTTCACTTTTTCTCTAGGTACACCGAAATATACCTACTGAAATCATTAACCTATTGGGATCCGTCAAATGGGAGGAGCCTAAAAGCATGGCGCCGANTCAGGCTTATTAAACAAAATTAATTTAATATACGTCAGGGGTTGATAACAGTCGTGCAAACGAGTTCTTAAATTCTTTCATCTTTCCGGAAAGGTTCTTGAAAAATAAATTTCATCTTTTATTATAAGAGTAGCGCAGTGGCTTTGGGATTTTCTGTCCAAATAATTCGTATAAGGAATTGCTTCCTTTGTATTCTTCGGGGCCTTTCAAAACTTTTTCTTTCTTCAGTTGCGTTTCATTATTCTCAAGGATAGTTCACGGACTATGTCAATTTACTCGCACATTTTCCTTTATTGACTTCGATTATTATTTTCTTACTCGAGAGGCCTCCCGAACGAATGTCATTTCATATATTTTCTTATTAAATTAAACTTTCAATTCCCCTTTTACGACAGTATTTTGTCTTAAACTTCTTGAATCAGCATAATAATGAAAAGAAACAAAAAGAAGCGAAACAAAACACGAACTTTGAGCTGGTTGGGTTACTTAATGAAAACGAAGACCAAGAACTACGGAATCCATCAAAAAAACATGCATTTCTCATTTATTTTTATGATGAAGTTAAGTTGTTTTTTTTGAAATTAATCATACACACATTTATCCACAACAAGGTATGATGACGTCTCATCTTAATTGAAAAGTATCGATTTTGTACTCTCCTGTAAATTAGATTAAATCCTTCAGTAAACATGTAGGTGTACTCCAGATTTAATTTCAAACGTCTTATCACAATAACGGATTAGTTAAACGACTCGGAGGGCGATGCAGCACGACTTGGAAATGTCTACATAAGCTTGCAAAGAAACAGAATAGGGGGAGGTGAATTGTTTAGAGGAAGACAACGCCACTGACTTCGGCTCCCCTTCGTTATATCTATCTCATTTATATACACTACAGGAAAAAGTTTAATCGACCATAGAGGGAGATTATGTTACATCTATTCGAATTGAAATTGAACGATGCGACGAACGGTGACCACACCGAGAATAATATTTCATAGTTAGATTTTTACTATGCTACCGTTCATTTAATCGAATAAAATAAATAATATAATAATTCTAGGAAAGCAATAACATAATAGATACATCCTTAAAAATATCCCAGTCTACTGTAAAACTCTCGACGATGCTACTAAATTGCTTCAGCAAAGTAATGGAGCGCACAGTAGGGATGATTCGCAAATTCCTCGTGATCAGTTAAATATTTTCCCCACCGGTATATGTAGATGCGTAGATTCGCCCAGGCTAGGTCTTCGTCACTGTTGCAGAGCAATAAAGTCTGAAGCATCCATCCAATTAGGTCTAATTAAAATCACATCAGCGTCTACTGGGTTGGTACTTCTCCCTTTCACTACCCTATTCCTTTAAAAGCCAACGCTCTACACTATCTACTTCTCCCTAGTCCACATATACCATAACCGCGAGCAATTTTCACTTTGTTGTTTCCATTATAAGCGACCGCAGTTTTTCCTACTTTTATTTTTATTTCCTGTTTGCAGCCGTAAAACATTGGCGAGTATTGAAATCATCACTCTAAAAGCCTCGGTAGATACGGCTCAAATATCTATGATTAAATAGCGCAATAAGGAAAAATATGAACATTATAACATTTTTTTAAAGTAGCTAATTAGGGACAACAGTTTATTTTAACTTAGAACAGCAAAGGATTGGAAGATGTTTTGAGTTTGGTACTTGAGTGAAACGAATTTTATGTGGATTTTCCCGTATCAAGAGTTTCAATTCAATTCTACTCTCACGAACGGTTGATTTAGAAATTCGAAAAAGATTGTTAACGGTGTATATTGGGAACGGGGCGCTGTATGGGTGCGAAACGTGCACGATGAAGGCCCCAGAAAAGAAAACGTTAAAAGCGTTTGAAAGTGTTACAGGCGAATAGTGAAGATACTGCGGATAGAGAAGATTAGAATTAGACCAAGCATGAAGGACTAGTTAGAGACAAATTAGAAGCAGAAATAGGTGTTAAGAGGAGAACAGGTAGACCTAGATTAGTTCACAAATAGTTAAGGATGTTTTCCAGTTTTAAGGAAATGCGAAGATAATCGCTTAGAATAGGGAAGGTGGAGGTGCATGTTTAACCAGTCTTAGGACTGACGACCTTATGATGATGATTCGTTTATTTTTGTTAAAAACTTTTACGCTTGCACCATACAAAACTGCAGAGAGGAATTGCAAATCAAAAAACACAAACACAAACATATATGCGATACATATACACTACAGCGTAGGCGCGATTTGCTGATAATTTGTCAAAACTGCAATTTTTGGATTAGCTTCAAAAACTTGTTAAAATAAGTCCTCTTGGACATATCGTGACGTGACGCGTGACGTTACATTTTTCCGCCCTNAAAGACTTAGATCGGAAGGCGAAACATCGGCGGAATTACATAATTAATAAAGAATATTTCACCCCCTTTAAATGAAAATGTCTTTATTAAGTTAAGTAATAAAAATATAGTAAAACTACAACATAGAATATTCATGATAACGCAATTTTCGAGACAACGACCAATTCGCCACCCTTGATAATGCCTCAGTTGCAGGCGAAACGTCGGTGAAAAAGCGTAAACCTAAAAGCTACTTATTACTGCACCAAAGACGCTGGCCGTGAATGCCTATTTTCAATTCAATTGTTAATTTTGAATACTTTTAGGTTTCAATTTTAACACCGACTATATTCTGTTTGTCTTCCATTTCTGATAAAAGCTTTTATTCAATATTAAGTTGTTTCCACAGGTGGAAATGTATTTGGTTGAACAAAAGGTGTTTGGAAAGCGTTATGAAAATGCCACGTTTCCGTCAGTTTACCTCCCATATTTAATATTTATTGCTTCCAAAAATAGACCTTCATTCACGAATAGGGGCGCGAGTATCAAAAAGAAAATGTGAATAAAAGGCAAAACGTTATGTGTGTAAAATGATCAACAGAGAACTGCCCAATGGCTGAACGGTTAATGGCAAAAATCGACGGCTGTGACGATAAACTCAATAATAAAGCGGCTAAAACGAATAAAAGTCAGACGTACGGTGGCGGGTTTAATGCGAGCCAAAACCAATTTTCGTTCGGTCGATTAATTAAAAATGACAAGTGCCTACTACTAAACCGATAAAATAACTGCACACTAAACAATTACGTAAATACATAACGACAATCTTAACACTTCTGTTCAACTGTAGCCACATTTTCTAAGTCAATTAGTTTCGAAGAGAGTATATCTGTTTTATTTGTTGCCTTTTCAAAGGTCAGGTTCACGACATTTGACAAAAGAATAAAAATATCCAGATGAAATGAAAATCAATCAGTTGATTCTTTACTGACAAACCAAGGAAAATTTTACCGTTTGTTCGAAGAAACAAACATATACTTACACGCAAAACAATCGATTTCCTAAATTAAATAACAAACGACTAATTAAACAGAAAACAAACAAATTTATAAATGTAATTATAATCATTAAAAAACAAAATGTGTAGGAGTAGGTAACTGAAACAATTTAGATAACATTTAATGAAAATGTTTATTTTCCCGTCTAGTAATAATACATATATAAATGCGTTCAGTTTATTCCTGTTCAACGACCAACAAGCGTCTGTAGAACAAGGGCCTTATGAGATCCGCATCGTTAAACAATATAGTTGCAAACGAATGCCGCAGGCAGCAATCTATACGGTGGCACTTTTTGTATGTATGTCGAACCCCAAAACTGACTTGTTTTCAATAATATTAATGACATATTCCATATACAATTAAAAAAGTACTAGAATTAATGTACATCTACTTAACTGATGATGCTCAAATTCCATAATTCGTGTTGTCCTTTATATAAATTACATATAACTCTTCACGACGGAAAAGAAAAGGTTAGAAGCGCTGGAAATCTGGTGTTACAGGCGAATGATGAGAATAATGTGGATAGAGATGGTTATAAATGAAGAGGTAGGTATTAGAAAGAATAGGATAACAGAAGACTTTATGGAAGTCAATAAAAAATAGGCGAGATAGGTTGGTAGGACACCTTCTCAGACATGAAGATTAGATTATTGCTCGCTAATAGTTAGGGATGTGGGATGTTTTAGTTTTAAGGAAATGCGAAGATTGGCTCGCGGAATAGGAGGGAGTGGAAGTGCGTGTCCAACCAGTGTTAGGACTGATGACCTTATGATGATGATGATGATGGTGATATAACTTTTCTATCTTTAAATCTTATCCCTACATCTTTAAGAGTTTTTTAGCCCTTCTCCTTTTAAACAATGTCGAAAGCGTTTGTTTGAATTGGTCATCCCTTAAAATTTTTTCAGCCCTCTTTTCCATCCTTTTCTGTACGATTCTAGTTAAGATTTTGACGCATTAGACGTTAAGCTTAATCCGATGATTATCGTGAATGAAGAATCCAGCTAGGCATAGATAAGGGCGATCTTTTGGTGGCAATTTTTTTTGCACGATGATGGAGTGAACCAACTTTTGGTTCGATTAGGGCAGAAACTACCTTCTTACAGTTAGCATTTAGTGTTTTCGATTTTGTAAGGTTTCAAAAGTGTCCAATTACAAACAGATACTAATATTTAAAAAGGGCATGTAAGATAGTAAACCAAAGTGGGCATTTTGTGTTTTGTATTTGTATTTTAACCGCTGTACACAATGTGTAACTGTTGCGAGGATGATCGTGTCTGTAAAAATAAAAAGAAAAGCTCTCTTCCGCCTCTCTTCACTCGACTGGAACGAAGGACAATTCTTGTCGTCGTTGTACTTGAAGGTGGCGTCGGATACTCGACTTTCTCACTTCTAATTACCCACGTACCACTCCAACCCTGTTCGCGAACCAACCACATTACATAGCATCGATTATTTTTTACCTGTTAAGGGCAAAAAAATAGAAAAAAAAAAAGAACGTAAGAACCGTACGTACTGATCTAGGTAATATCGTAGGTACATTATCCACAAAGATAGGTGTATGTATCTCTACATATATTGTGTACCATGTGTTGAAGAGGCATCGCGTTCTATATTTCCAGGCTGAAGATGATGCATTGAAACACTTGTGAAAAATAGGGTCAAGCCGATAGGATACGCAGCGTACATACCTACATATGTATATACAAACACATTGTATAGATTTTATCGTTTTAAAAAAGAGAATTTCTAATATGTTACACAATAAAAATAAAAACGAAGGGCAAGTGTTTATGCAAAATCGATGAATTGTCATCTTTAACTATTTGTGAACAGTTGTCTGATCCAGGTCTACCCCTACTTGTCTTAATTTCTGTTTCTGCTTCTAATCTCTCAGTAGCCCTTCATGCCTGAGAAGGGGAGACGAAGACCTCCTTATTTCTAACCTTCTGTATTCATGATATCCTTATCATTAGCTATATTTAGAACGTTTTTAACGTTTTCTTCATCGCCGCGCCCACCGTCCAATTTTGGCACTGTATCAAATTTTGTGTGAAAAACACTCGCACACGCACCCCGAATGTTAACTATGCATATGGTGAAACTACCTTGGACCGAAGCAACGTTTATGAGTAGTACAAAATCTTCTCACAGAGCCGAGAAGATGTGAACGACGAAGAGCGTACCGGACGTCCTAGCACGTCAACAACAGACGAAAACATTGATGAATTAAAGAAAATGATACTGGCCAATCGTCGAATCACCGTTAGAGAAGTTGCTGAACACCTAAATATATCGAAATGTCTTCTGCCATTCGATTTTTACCAATGATTTGGGCACGAGATGGGTCGCATCGCATTAACATTGCCAAGGAGCTGTGGACTCTGTCCGCGACCACGCAAATTTGCTGCAGAGAGTCATAACTGGTGGCGAATCATGGGTTTATGGTTATGACGTAGAAACGAAAGCTCAGTCATCCCAATGAAAACTACCGCACGAGCCAAGGTCGAAAAAAGCGCGCCAAGTTAAGTCGAATGTGAAGGTTTTGTTTACAGTTTTCTTCGATTGTAGGAGCGTGGTGCATCATGAATTCTTGCCACAGGGTGGAACGGTCAATAAGGAATATTAGTTGGAAGTTATGCGCAATTTGCGGCCGGATTTGTGGAAGAACAAAAACTGACTACTGCTATATCATCAGCAGATCTTAGCTTACTAATCTTTTGCCCCTATATATCTATTGTCCTGATTCAGGTCTAAAAGTCGTCATAGGTTGGAATTGCTTCCTAACGTTTCGCTAGCATAGATCTTCCCTTTTTATTTCTACTCGTAAGTACGTCCCAGGACGTAAAATGAAATACTTTTCAGTTATCGGGTCATACGTAGGTACATATTTTAGTCGATTGGTTTGGAAATTTTCTTTTGTCTACATTGTTGTATTTCCCCGGCAAACATTTCAAGTATAATACTCTTATATAAAAGGCGGAAGATCGAATAATAATATCGGAGCAAGAAAGTTTTATTGGAGTGAAAGGGGATACGTATACAGCTCCACGGGAAACGCCGCTGCCATTGAGAGTTATAACTTCGAATGAGCATTTAAATGCATAGCTTGGAAAATAGTGGCTTATCAGCTCCGGTCGTCAAAAGGATCTAAAGGAAGTAATTGAATGGGAACGGATTAATTGGATGGCGGACTAATTAGTCGAAAATAACACGACTTTTCGCCAGATTCTAAATGAAATCCTTGCTTACATTGAAATAATCACAACCCGCTTGTTTGAGGAAAATGTCATCAAATTACGGAAACTGCAGCTTAGGAGATATTGAAACAGTAAGAAAATATTCTACGTCAGACTTCAATTAAAAATAGCATTCTATTTAAATGTTCTTCCCATTTTCGTTTTGACTGTTGTTACGAAAAATTTTTGAAGTTATACTTCTTTAGGCGCGTTATGAAAAACTGATGAGAGTGAAATTTCAAGATGCGCGCGCATCACTGTAACACAAAATTAACAGGATGAAGTTGCCCACTCAACCGAATTCATTAAGTCTCGGAAAAAAGCTACCAACGAAATAGAAATANAACGCACCCTCGTCCTTGTAGCATTGCAAAAGTAGGAATGTAATTGTCATGGTTTATCTCCGGATTGTGATTTCCTTCTTGGGTCCAATTGTTCAACTTTTTCAAATCATTGACAAAACTGCATAACGCTCTAAATTTGACCTTCAATATTCAGGTCAAGAATTGACCAAAAATCGCATCCCCATCAGTTATTATCAAATACACATCAAAGAGAGCATTGTTTCGATCAATTTGGTATCATTTGATTCCAGTTATGGTTAGAAATCAGTCAGTTATTTGACTTTGAAATTGCCCGTTTATTCTGCCACCCTCTGTAGACTTTAAAGTTTGCGATTCCGTCTGTGAATCCCGATGGTTACCAAAAGAAATATTCCATTCTCCACCTTTTTTGCTTCCATTTCGGTTTATTTACAATTCAATATTTCATTTCGAAAGTACGTTCTTACTTGATGAATTATTCATTTTGTTTCCAAAGACGTGGATAAACCTTTAACGCTTGTGTAACGAATGTATATGTGTATAAATACTAACAGATCTATATGTATGTACACAGGCAAAAACTAGACCCTTTTAGATATAATAGAACACGTAAAAGGTTTCCAAACGAATATTGAGATGTGGCAATAAAATTAATTCAGGGTCGGGATGAAGTGAGATTTTTCAAAATGTATGGAGCAAGCCCGAAAATAAAAAAAAAAAAAAACATTACAACAAAGAGATTCCTTGTATAATACGTGAACCAACCAGCTGTTATAAAGCTCATAAATAAAAGCAAAAGGGAGTTTTGTTACGTATATACGCGAAAACGTGTCCAAAACATTCTGATGAACGAGGGTTTAGAGAAAGCTATTGTTATATACTTAAAATGCTTATTTTGCTTTTAATAGTGATAATATGGGGGTTTCCCTCGTCTTTAAAATTAATTCAGAACATATTGAGATCAATTGTCACGAAGTCAGTGTGTCAATCTAACGAAAATGTACCTATATAAGCACTATGTGGAGTCCTAAACAGAGATGTGCAAAATGGTTTTTTAAAAGTATTTACATACAAAATGCAAATGCTTTTTTAATTCGTTATTTCAAATGTTAAATTCAAAATAGATTTCCCTTTTGTATTTTAAATGCTAAATGGAAAATACTTTTTTTTGTAGTACCTATTTAATTTTCTACATTTACTTAATTATAAGACAGTTCTGATTATATGTATTAGGTATTTGCGCTAATAATCCTGTATCAAACAAGCTTCAAAGCTCATCTCGTATTCGATGCATTCAAAAAATATCNTCGACTCCATCATCAAAAAAATTTTTACTTTTTTAACGTGTTTTATTATTTTAATAAACAATTTTACAATTTGCGTGCACAGTTCCTGTGTAAATTTTTCCCTCATTCGAGTTATAAATTTTGCCACCAGATGGTGTATGCCCATTTGACGGATGCCAATATTATTTAGATAATTTTGCAATAGTTTGTGAAGGAGTATCAGATATGAAACTGCTTTATTAATGATATTTTTAAATGACTTGCACGCATTGTACCGAGCAATTCGTTAACAATGGAAAATCTGGAACCAATGGGGAAGCGAATGTGAAAATTCAGTAAATCGTTTCAAGATGCGCAACATCGAACTTGTCACTTCGCCTCGCTCCAGAAACGTCCCAATGTTCGTCATTTATCTTACCTCAGACGTCCCATTGCATCCCGGTTCGGAGAAGGGTTGGAAAACACGCGCAGAACAGGAATAATGGGGAAAGTACGTGGTCGTAAATTTTAAACTGTCCTCAAGGCAACCTGTATGTTCCTAATGTCAGACTACAAATTACACATTAAGGTGTACCAACACTTACAAAGATACACCTACGTGAACACGGAATCTCAACTAGTGCGAATTATTAACATATGAAGTAGAAGAAGAAGTGGAAGCGCTTAGGGGAAAATTTATGTACGGTATAAAGCTATAACCAGACTCTCTCCCGACGATTTTCCGAAAGAAGTAAAATTATATACGAAAGCGACGCGGTTATCGATGCTGCGGCGTATAAAGTAGACGTTAATGCGGGTTGCTGCAGGATATATAACAGAACATTTTTTAAATTTACTGTGGTTTGAATAATTTATGATCCAAGCACATATCGGTTAGTATGTGTATATATTTGTACGAACGAAGCATTCGAGTTATCAATTTATCTTGTGGTATCGCTACATATTTTTACAGCTAAGGAAATTAAAACTGGCTTTGAACATGGAGGAATATTTTTGAATTTAGTTAGGTATGACATTACGTCGGAACTGCATCACAACTCGTCGACATCCATTTTTTTTTAAATATATCTATTTAAAATTCATGAATTTCTTGGTCTTCTTCGAAATATGAGTTGCTGAGTCTTCGGGTATGAACGGCGGGTTGAAACTTTTTCAATACATTATTGATATAATAATCTAAATTGATTTTGACATCCGGATCTACAAAATGAAGATCTGTTTTTTAATTAAAAGATATTCTAGCCTATACCATACAATCTTTCAAACACTTCGAAATTCTTCCACTTTTGATTGTTCAACAATTTATAAAGAGTCAAGGATCTTTACCCTTATTTCTGGTCTTCTTCTTTTAGTGTTTTCTTGATGTGATAACAAATATTTTATTTACATCTCTTGAACTAGTTCGCTATTGCTACTTGAGTTTTTAAAATCGGTTTATTCGTCAGTTTTCGACGCTTTTTAACTTTGATGTTGTCATTACTGAATTATGTAGTTATTTTCTTTGGTTTTCGGATCTTTTTTGAAGTATTGTTTTATTCTATAGTTTTCTTCTTCCACATTTTCAAGATTATCATCCGGTCCCCGTATCTTAGGTGTAAAAATATTCGGACGCACTTGTTTGTTATCATCAACACCATTATGATTATCACAATAGTTTTCAGCCCGAAGACCTCCAATTTTTATTGCAAAATACCCTTTGAGCTTTTACTCTTTACAATACCTCCTCATTTCTGACATTTTCAATCCATTCTATAGCTTCCTTCGTCAACGTTTCACACTCATACAGAGCCCTACTCCAAAGTATATATTCAATACGAATACACATTCAATACTCGAGTACTTCTTAAGCTCAAGCGTAAAATGATTTGTCTCCTAGTNAGGAATTGCAAATCAAAAAACACAAACACAAACATATATGCGATACATATACACTACAGCGTAGGCGCGATTTGCTGATAATTTGTCAAAACTGCAATTTTTGGATTAGCTTCAAAAACTTGTTAAAATAAGTCCTCTTGGACATATCCACGTGGCTCGTGACGTGACGCGTGACGTTACACTTTTCAGCCCTCTACCCTGGTAAAATTCCTTCTTACCGTCGATAAGGAAGTTTTACTTTAAAAAGTATATCAGAATGAAAAACCTTATTTTCCCTTATGATACTCGATACGTTTCCACCCTTAGCCTCTGTCGTTAATATTGGACGATCAATTACCGATATTCAAGCTCGCACACGAAAATTTCACACGATTATTCAAAGTCCTATCAACCCTATAACGTAGACAAGATTAATATGCGTAATATATTTAATCCTTGTACCATCTATAGGCTTAACATTGAATTACAAATACTATAATCTTGAAATTAATGAACTTGAAGAAGCGAACAGATGGTAACGTAA
Source organism: Agrilus planipennis (assembly GCF_000699045.2). Taxonomy (NCBI): domain Eukaryota; kingdom Metazoa; phylum Arthropoda; class Insecta; order Coleoptera; family Buprestidae; genus Agrilus; species Agrilus planipennis. Next base: position 1,673,696 of record NW_020442445.1, read on the forward strand.
ACCTTTATATACGTATCTTCTACGTAACACCCCCTATATACTTAAATGACAGCGCTTATAAACAAATAAAGGATTATGTAAGTTATACAGACAAACAACGAGAAAAGTTAATATTAAGTTGGGGACTGGTGAGGTTATTATTTGGTTAGATAGATTTACGACAGATTACAGTTTATATAATGCCCCTGCCTGTCGGAGGCGGTCTGATATGATAGAATACTTTATTCCCAGAAAGCACTAGTTTTATACATATCCTAGTACAATATAGGAATTTCATACATTTCCTAGAATTGTGGCTCAAGACCAAAATCGCTCCAAAAATTTTTATATCGATTTCTGGTAATTTCTGAGGGTTCAATGATTATATTTGAGTCTCCCCCCCACATTCTAATATCTAATTCTATTATGTAGAATACCAGGAAATAGATGAAAAAAGTTTTGGAACGATTTTGGTCTGCAGCTCCAATTCTGGATAATTACCGTGGATAGAAATTGAGAATTAATTTTCAAATTAATATGTACCGTCTAAATGTGATTCACAATACACAGTGCTCAAAAATAGAAGAAAGATTTCGTTTAAATAGCCATACCGTTAACTGTAGGTCCAATCAAAAAAGTAATAAAAAATCGGTTGTCTGTAAAGTCGGTTTACTGACGATAGTTGAACGTGACAACGTCATAAGAAAATACTGATGGAATGGTTTCATTTTTCAAAAGAAAATTTTNAAAATACAAAATGTTTTTCTCAAAAAAGTATTGAAATGCAAGATAAAAATAGGTATTTTTTATTTTATATATTGCATATCAAATACAAGTATTTCAAAAAATCACATCTCTGGTCCTAAAGCATACAAGGAACCAAGAATAAGGAGTGGAAGTAGTCAAGAAGTCTCCTTGTAAACAGATCTAGGAATTGTACAAATTCGTAAATCGTCAAGTACAAAGGGCACTTACGCGAATAGTTCGAGTACCACCCACTCAAGGCCGAAATCTCCTCCGTTGAGTCCCCATGTCGATAAAGATACCTTCCAGAAAGCCAAAGTTAAGTAAAGGCGGAACTTGTATTGGCTTAATTTCGCAAAGTGGCTTTTAGCTCATAATTGAGTTTACTAGTTAACGATTAGTTTCTTCATTTAATTTATTGACTTAAAGTGCAAGTAATACCTATTAAATTTAATGCTTGCTGATTTAACGAAAACATCTAAAAGAGAAATCATCTGGTCTTTTGATGATATAAACCTTTCAATCGTAGAGATAAACCAACGCAGTACGATTTATGGTGGAGGTGCCAGTCATGAATCGTTACTTGGACGCTTTGCCGAACTCCTGGATACGATCACGTGGATTTCCCGATCACTTCCACTCATTTTTTGATTCTTTATACTTTAGCACCTCAAGAAGTAATCCTTAATTTGCATTTTCGCCAGAGTGACACACTGAGACTTACAATTACTTTATACAAGAATATTCATTTGAAACTGAAAAATTTGTTTACTTTAGACAATCAGAAGGTTATTGCATTGGTTAAATCAAAGTACTATTTTTATCAATGTACATCTTGTTTCGAGCAACGTTCTAATAGGAATTAATTGAAGGATTAAGTTAGATTTATAATTGTATTTAAATTTAAAGTCTTTCATCAGAGAATCGTTTTTGTATGTACTGAAACGTACTAATTTGCTTTTATTTACAATATCGTTCTACCTAGAAAAAACTTCGTTCCCTGAAGTAATAATTGACAGGGGAAATGAGACATTATTACGCCCTGGCGACATTCCTTTGAGTCCCTTTATGAATTTATATTGTTCGCTCAGGTGAGAAACGATTCAGCGTTGAAACACCTCCGAGTGAAAAGCAAAATTTCGTAAGTAGGTACTTTTGAAAAGCCTTGATAAACATTGAAACGGGCCCCCGCCCGTCCGTCAGCCCGTGAGACATTCAGGTTGGCATTTATGAACTTTTACTTTTGATGAAGGAGTTGCGAGAAAGTGAAATTGGCTTTTCGCATTGCTGTAATTAAATTTCTTCAGCAAGACGCTTGAAAACATCTCAAATTTATGGTTATTTTTAATGTTACTTTCGTCGAAAAACGGCTTATTATGATCCCTCGTAATGTTTTACTTCTCTATTAAAAACCCTATCTTAAATCGTAATGGTAAAATAAAGGAAGAATTCTAGGTCGTTATTCTTCTTCTTTTTTCTAATATTAATACTGCGAACGATTTTTAAAAATCAAGTTCGTATCGGTTTGAAAGTTAGCGCAGATGAATGAAGTTGATGAATGAGAAGTTTGTTTTACGCCTTAATTACTCAACGAATTATCATAAAATTTTGAACACACATTCTCAAGAGTACAAAACAGGACATAGGGTACCTCATTTACGCAAAGTGTATGTTTAACATAGAAAATTATTAAGAACTTTAGTCTTATCCTGATGATCCTTGTCATGATTTATTTATCAAATTATATTATACATTTGATGACTTTTGACGCGTATTTAGGACATAAACAGGAGCGAAACCGAGTACATTATGAAACCAATAAGTAATTTTTGTTAATCTTACAACAATTATTTAACTCCGCGTTTCTTGTATGAATTACACAGCGCATTGCAAAATCAAACTATTAGAACCAAGCAAAGAGAATTTTCGAGATGAACAAATGTGAACTGACAGATGAAGATCTAACAGCAACAGACAATGAAACGGACGTTGTTAAGCCATTCGAACCAGCACTTACGACTACACTATCGTAATATTGTGGTTGGCATATATTATACGAGTGAACAAAAACGTTTGAATTTGCATAGAACTGAAGGGACGGAGAATGAAATTTATACATGGGGACAAAAAACTGCCACGAAATTTGATACCTAGTTAAAAACAACAGCTTCACTCCCTTCAGCGAATGCTGCATTTAATAGTTTTTTTTATTATAAAAACTGTTTGATAAAAAATTTAGCCGACGAAAAAACAAACAGAATAGCAAAAACTAAAATTAAAATATGACATTTCAGTAAGGTTTTAAACTAATGTTATGTAACTATGGAATTTTGAGTCGGCTTCTGAGGGTTAATGTCATTGCGAGTGGTCGTGTGGAGATCGCATTTTTGAAATGTTGTTATTGTTTTGATTTTTATGTTGTTTTAATTTAACTATTGTATTTCTTTAAAATAATTTAATGATGGTTGTTTGATGCTGAATCAAAATTAGTTATCTATGTTACTAGTTTAGGAACTTAGTTATTAAGATTTATTAACACTATCTAGTGTCTATTGTAAATGTATATACACTAGTGGTGAGTTAAGAATCGAACGGATGTTCCCCAAATTATGCATTTAAAAAGAAAAAATACCGACAAACAAATGCGTATTAGTATCTTGAGCTTTTTGTTTTACCTGTATACGAACAGATTTAGACGCTAAGCTTTTACGGCTTCACAAGCGGGAACGTGAATGAAAAATAAAAAAATGTAATATTGTAGGTATATAGACATTCTTTATTATGAAATGAAAGCATATCAGTACGAGACAACTACGAAAAATGAGCTAATTCATCACGTTGACAAGTCAATGAATACAAATCATGGAAAAACTGGAGTATTAAAATATTAGTACAATATCAAACGTGATACAGAGATGATGATTTTACATATCTCCGTTTTAAAAAAATACAACTATAAACACCAAAATCGGTTATCGACAACAAAAATATATCGATATATCGATAACAATATTACTGCTTTCTCGAACAACACTGAAAAATGATAGTTTCTTTTTCTTTAGAGATATTATATTAATATTTACAGGTGGCACTTTGCAATTTTCTATTTCCCACTTAAATAACAGGAATTTTATAACTCGACGACAAATATATCGATATACATATTCGATAATTATTGTAAATTCGATATATATTCAATGATAATATAGTTATTGATGTATTGATAGTTATCGATTTATGGATAGTTATCAGTTACTATTATTGTTATCGATATTTTACCCGGCACTGTCCTGGTTCGAGTCTAAAGGCCGTCGTTGGTTAGAGTTCCTAACGTTTCGTGGTGGCGAGCTTCTTCAGAGGTCCTTCCTTCTCCTTTTGAATGGGGACCTTTTAGAGAAACGTTAGAAAGCAATTCCAACCAAGAACGTCCTTTAGACCCGAATCAAGACAGTATCAGTTCATTGACAATTTCGTTAATTACAAGTAGAATTAAAATAATTACGGTTGATTGATTTTATTAAAAAAAAAATCAGTATTGCTTTAACAGTATACATAATCAATGCGAAACAATATCCTTCGTAAAAGATTAAGAAAGTCAATATATTTTTCTTGCTTAATGTCCTAATTGAATTGAAATCATTCTCGCAGATACAATTCCGTAATAACGCAGCCTGCATCGAGAAATATCAGCAATGGTGAAACTACGAACAATGAATTCAAAGAGTGAAAAGCAAATCTGACGGAACCATTTCACTTGGTTATTATTGGAATCGTTATGTGCTGCAGCACAACGGGAAATTGGATTCCGCACGCTGGCACTGTGTATCGTTCATTTAAAACAGATAACGTGGTTGAATGATTAACGACAATAAAAATTTTCATACAAAGGACCACTGTAGACATATAAAGTCGAAACTGATAATCAAAATCCCAAAATAATCATCCCATTTCCACAATAGTTTATTGTTACACTAGCAGCTAAAACAAGGACTAGATTTTAATGTCGCGTGATGTCGGTTATTTGTATAGAATAGTAAAGGAATTAATATTAATTGCATTGGTCTACTAAAACCTAGTCCTCCATTTAGCAGGGTTTTTTGTTAAATTATACAGTTTTCGACCCACCTGTTTGTTATCAGAATTCTACGCGTTGATGTGAGTTAAATTTCAGCAGCACCATTGTGCATATACGGGCTAAATTGTATTTAAATAGAGATATAGCTCTACCACTTGTGCATGAATATACGCAACGTCTTTTTTGTATTGTTAATAGCGATATTATGCAATAAATTAGATCAATGTTCTCACAAAATAGATAATATACTGTTACGTACACAAGCCTGCTATGTTAATTACTTAATTAGGTTTTAATCAGTTCATTTCGTTAATGAATGCTCTTTACGTAGGAAGAGTGTGCTCCTCCTATTCTATATGATTACGGCGCAGCGAGGGTTGATGATAGATAGGTAGAGATACGTATTGTTTTATTTTTTATATCTTCTATAAAGTTGGAAATTTATTGATATATCTTTGCTTCTTTTATTATTGTTTAGGTAGGTAGTAAAGAAATAAATAGATATACAGGGGCAAAAAATTACTATGCTTAGATTTGCAGATGATATAGCAGTATTAGCATCTAGCAAGGAGGAGTTAGGGATAGCTTTAAATAAAATGGAAGCGGTATTGAAAAAACAATATTGTATAAAAATAAATGAAAGTAAAATAACAATACTGATATAGGTACAAGGGAAGAAAAACTAGGGAAAGAGCGAATGTAAAGATAGGAAACGAAAGATTAGAAGAAGTGGCTGATTTTAGGTACCTAGGAAGTCAAATAAGTCAGGACGGAAGGAGTAGTAGGGATATAAAGCAGAGGGTAGCCAGGGTTGAGTCGCCTTCAATAAAAAGAAGTCACTTCTATATTTGCAAACGGTTAATTTGGAAATTCAGAAAGGTTTGTTAAAGGAGTATGTTTGAACCGCGGCGCTGTACAGATGCGAAACATAGACGATGGGCACTGCGGAAAGGAAAAGGTTAGCGTTCGAAATGTGCTGNGCTCGTTCCGCGCTCTCGCTTGCACTTCAAGCCTTAAATGGAACGCCTCAGAGCGAGGTAACGCCGCATGAGTCATGTTTTTTCGTGCGTGCAACCGGCTGCATCGACTTATAAGACGTTGTCACGTCAAAAAACATTTGAATATAATCGCGATCAGTGTAGCTAATCAAACAGAATTTAAGTGTTTCAACTAAATAAGTAAGTGAGTTAATCCTGTGCTCATTGTTCAGTAATTTATCTTTGTTTATCAGCTTTATATAAGCTATTACACTTCTCCGAAGAAAGTAATAAGCTTATAAACTTCAATTAGGCATAAACGAATAAGGAATTCAGAGGGAACCTCATCATTTGTCGAAAAGTTTATTATTAGTCCCGTTTTGCTCGACAATCAGGCTTATTAAACAAAATTAATTTAATATACGTCAGGGGTTGATAACAGTCGTGCAAACGAGTTCTTAAATTCTTTCATCTTTCCGGAAAGGTTCTTGAAAAATAAATTTCATCTTTTATTATAAGAGTAGCGCAGTGGCTTTGGGATTTTCTGTCCANAACGACATCGTGATGCGAGAGACTAGACACTCAGATAAATCATTTGGTCAATATATTGTATTGACAAATTTTAGTGTCAAACTTTTTGGCACATTTGTAACTCTGTCTACGTATAAGACACTTTATTAAGAAATCCGCTTTAGATCTTAGTCAATCAGTCGGTTGGTGTGCGATCGGGCACACGTGTGCGTGAACGGCTTATCGACTCGCCGACTAGCCGCGGCCGCCTTTCTTAATGTGCGCCGTAGTGTGTCGTACCTGCGTTCTGGGAAAGCAGTTTAACAGTTCAAGAAAAAAATAAACTATCCGGATGTTTCCAGAAGGTTCCAGAAAGTAAACAAAATAGTATTTAAAGGAAGAGACGATCGCCGAGAGCAGGAGAAATAAATTGACCGTTGCAGAAGTGAATCCAGCAATAAATCGACAGTGATAGCAGTGAAATAAATAGAGCAGTAAATAGTGATATATCAACAGTAGTGTAAATTAATAGAATATCAGTATCAGTATTAGAAGTTAATCACGAACATTACAGTATTATTAGAAACACGAACTGGATTTATTGCCAAATCCGAATGATAAAAGAAAAGGCGTGTGTTTCAAATATCTCGTAAGGAATGTAACGGATGACGCTGTCTGTCCTGTAGGTATTCGCTAACAAAACAAATTTAGAGAGAATTTCCTTCCGCGCGCGGCGTCGGTGCGACGCAGCGTAAGCGTTTTCACCTTAATTTAATAGGGCTTACGACGAAGGGAGAAAAGACAATATACGCAGAACAAAACGTAAGGGTGAAATTATTATTTTATTTGGTACGCATATTAGTATACTAAAATATTTAGCTGACTGCTGATGTCAGGCTTAATCTAGATTAGGTACTTTAACAACGTATTTTCAGGGGAGTTTGAAAGGAGTGGGAACAGCAATTTGATATGAAAATGGTATTATGTGATTCAAACTGATTAAATGTTGTTGTAAACGTTATTTATTTTCCTGTTTTGTGTTCGCCTCTGATCGAGTACTTTTATCCTCAAGTAGGAAGAACTCCAGAAGATGTCCACCTTGCGAATAAACAAAACGTTATTAGAAAATACTATAAATGGCGCAGTGAACGCCATCTATAGCACGATGCTACATTTTTAGGATTACGTATGCTCCATTATTCGATTAAGCTAACGTGCCTATCACGTTGAGGTTAGCTACGCCAGGATTCGTTTTCAACAAGTAGATATCCATATATTTAAATGGACCTTGTTGGAGCATACGTAATCCTAAAAAGTAGCATCGTGCTACAGATGGCGTTTACCGCGCCATTTGTTACAGTCATTACAACTAATTTCATATATCCCCGACTTTTCAAAGAATGGAATTTTATCCTTAGGGTGACCCAAGGAGAGTTTGAATGGAGTTACCATTTGAACTGTAAGCAATCCGTAAACCAAGTTTTCGAAAAATACCCTCGAGTCCGCGAGTAAATCTTGGCTCGTATGGCATAGTAATAAACTTGGTTTTATTAGCATCTGTTTGAAAAGTCGTAGATCTTGAAATAAAATTCCTAAATTTTATCTTATTAATTAATTTATCAATAATGTTACAATTGTAACCATTGTCTTTTGCAATTTTCTTAATTGTACAGAGTTCCTTATTATATCTATTTTTACTAAGAGGGAAGCTAAGTAATCTGTGTACAAGGAAGTTAAAACTAGCCATTTTATGTTGAACACAATGATTAGAGTCGTTGGGTATATATCTAGAGGTATTAGTGGGTTTTCTGTAGATGTCGAATTCTAAAGAATTCCCATTTCTTATAACCAACGTATCTAAAAATGGTAATTTGCCATCTTTTTCCATTTCTACAGTAAATTTAACCGAAGGGAAACGTGAATTTAAAACATCAAGAAAGTCTTGAAGACTTCTGGAACTTAAATCGAAGATAGCAAAAATGTCGTCCACGTATCTAAGCCATATTCGAGGAAAAAACTCAAGGTGGCTAAGGTCACTTTCAAAACGACTCATAAAAAGGTCGGCTATAAAGGGTGATAAAGAATTCCCCATAGCTGTTCCTTCTTTCTGTTCGTAGAAGCAACCATTTATCTGAAAATAATTTTGCCGCATGCACATTGAAGCCAGAGTTATGTACTCAGCTACAATGTCGGCGGAGAAACCATTTTCTTTAAGTAAATCCTCTAAATACGTCAAAGTAAGCGGAACAGGTACACTTGGAAAAAGGGAGCAAACATCAAATGAAACCATAACCTCACTGTCTTTTAGTTTTACGTCTTTGACTTTGTTTATGAATTCAATAGAATTTTTAACTGAAAAACTAGGTGGTTTAATAGGGAGGTTGTTGAATTCATTTGTCAACCACTTGGCTAATTTATAAGTTGGTGCACCAATTGCAGAGACAATTGGTCGCATCGACTTACCTGGTTTATGTATCTTGGGCAAACAGTACAAACGGGGAACTGTTGGACATGATACAAGTAAATTTCGTTTTAATGTAGGAGTAATAATGTTGTGACATTGTTTTACGGTTTTAGTAAACCCAGCAACCATACTAGGTAAAGGATTTTTATTTAATTTTGAATAAGGTCCGTTGTTAATAAGGTCATCAACCCGATCGTAATAGT
>NW_020442445.1:1686994-1690360 GCF_000699045.2 Agrilus planipennis
GTCACTCCAAAATTTTTTAGACGGTAAAACCTTCACCTCAAATGAGGAGGTCAAAAACCTCCTCGATCAGTTTTTTGCCAGCAAAGACCAAAAATTTTATGAGCGTGGAATTATGCTACTACCAGAAAGATGGCAAAAGGTGTTGGACCAGAACGGTCAATATATAATTTAATAAAGTATTTGTTTATTATACGAAAACTGTCTTTCATTTCCACAAAAAAAAACGAAATGACTTTCCGAACAACCCTATATTATGGTTTTTTTAGGTTTCTACGTCTATCGTCTCGATTAATATTATTGTTATCTTCTTCTATTAATATCTTCTATCTCTCGAGGATCCGTAAAAATTATTTATTGAATAAAACGAATTCGATTAATAGGCGAGTTAAGGCACTAAATCCTAATAATTCTAAACATCTGCACAGTAATGAATAACTAAAAATTCGTTACATATTTTTCCATCAATTTTCTAGGAACTGATGAGTGTTGTTTATTGAAAAAAGTTTGTAAATCAAATACAAAAGTTCTGATTATATGTATTAGGTATTTGCGCTAATAATCCTGTATCAAACAAGCTTCAAAGCTCATCTCGTATTCGATGCATTCAAAAAATATCGTGTAGATCCATGGATTACTAACCTATTTCGAACTGAGCATTTCGGTAAACAAAATTGTTTTTTTATCAAATAAATAGGAAATATGAATTCATCACTCCTTTTATTTAATTTGCACATGTATCACATCAACGACAAATAATACGATAAAATGAGTGCTGAACGTCTTTGATAATATTGATAATATTTTGATTACCATATTCCGCATAATTTTGTTGAATTGTAGGTTATTTAGTTTAAGGCGTAGGTATTTAATCCAGCTCATACATTGAAAGCTGGCCTACTGTGAATATTAATTAATTTAATGATTTAAACTTTTTAACGTAAAATTTAATACAACCATTTATAGACCATTCGATTCTTCGAGACGTTTTTCGTTTTTATGTAATGATGCAAAAATATCGATGTCTACGGATTTCTTTGTACAAACCGAGAACTTTTTCTCTCAAAGAACATAATTACTTACTCAAGAAAATTTCTAAGCCTCTTGAGTTATATGGAACATAAAATCTACAATGGTGTAGTTCACTCTTCACCAATTAAAAAAAATGACTTCGATACTGTGTCAACCATACAATATCTCATGTTGCTGTAAGTAATTTTACAAACAAGGCGTAAACACGTCTGTAAAGAAGTATAATACATACGACATGAATGAACTGATTCTCTGTATCAGTTGCAAAAACTTATGCATTCGTTTGTTCCAGAAGTAAAGTCGCAGCAGCTCTTCTGAACAAACATTTACAAATAAATGGAATTACAGCAGGTTTGACGTTATTGCGACAATCAATGGACGCAGCTACCGAGAAAGCAGACGCAGGCTGCAGCAGTAAAATGAAAAGGGAAAGGAAAGCTGCCAGGACTTTAGGAATCATTGTCTCGGCGTTCTTAACGTGCTGGCTACCGTTTTTCCTTTGGTAAGTTTATATTTTTATCCAATGAATCAGAAAAAGAGGACAGCGAAATTTCTACTTATATTTAAGATGACTAATTAAAGTAATCCATCGCTTATAATGACTATTCATTTAATAAGTAAAACTTGTTACCAAATTCCGTAAGTTCTTCGTATTTGTTGGGTTCCTTCATTTAACTAAAAGTTTCTTTTTTGTTGTAGAGTATTTGAAGTTTAAACGTAAGGGAATATACGCGGGGGCGTTTCAAAGTTCGCGGAATGGGGGGTAAGAAGTGAAAATAAACGTACGAATTTATTTTTCCTTTTCAATATATTCATTTGCTACCCTTATACAATTTTCCGATCTTTCAAAAAACTTGCGTATACCTTCGAAAAAAAAAAAATGTGTTGTCTTTGTCTGAAAAATACGCCGAAATTTCATCCTTCATTTCTTCGTCGCTTGAAAATTTTTTCTCACGAAGACTTTTTTCAAGTTTGGAAATAGATAACAATCGCTGGGAGTTAGGTCAGGTTTGTAGGGCGAGTGAACTAAAATTTCATTATTCTGCTGTTATGGAGATACCTTCATCTTTATAATCGATCAACAGGATTCCTTCTGAGTCCCAAAGGCTGTTGCCACGATTTTCCCAGACGACTGTGACACTTTAAACTTCTTAGGTGGTGGTGTACCTTTTTTGTGCCACTGTATAGAGTCCTGTTTGGACTTAGGTTTAAATAATGAACCCAAGCTTCACCCCAGTAACAATTCAAGTCTATACTCCATCTTTATCTTCACTACAAAGGTCTAAAAACGTGCGAGAACACTCCACACGCTCTTGTTTTTGAGACGTAGTGAGCATTCTCGGCACCCATCTTGCACTGACTTTAGTCATGCCAAGATAATCCTGAAGAATTTTTAAAATGGTTGTATCTGATAATCCTACCATTTCTGTTTCTTCTTGTGTTGGGCATCTTCCAGTATTAATTTTTCGACTTTTTGAATGATTTCCGGAGTGGTCACCTCTATCGGCCGGCCTGGCCGTGAGTCGTCTTCAGGTGAGTCCCTGCCTTGCTTAAAGAGGGTATGCTACTTGCAAATCATGGTTTTACCTGGGCAAGAGTCGTAAACGGATGACATCCTTTCAAGTATGGTTTGAACCGATTTTCCTTGCTTGGTAACAAAACTTTATAAAAGCGCTGTACTCGATTTTCTTCATATTTCACAATTTCTTCCCGATTGACTTGTTTCGTAGATGATAGTTCAAAGACTAGTGACCTAATTACGATAAAACTTGGTATTTATACTAATAATCTAATACCCTGCCTACCTATTCCGCGAATCTAAAACGCACCCTCGTCCTTGTAGCATTGCAAAAGAAGGAATGTAATTGTTATGGTTTATCTCCGGATTGTGATTTCCTTCTTGGGTCCAATTGTTCAACTTTTTCAAATCATTGACAAAACTGCATAACGCTCTAAATTTGACCTTCAATATTCAGGTCAAGAATTGACCAAAAATCGCATCCCCATCAGTTATTATCAAATACACATCAAAGAGAGCATTGTTTCGATCAATTTGGTATCATTTGATTCCAGTTATGGTTAGAAATCAGTCAGTTATTTGACTTTGAAATTGCCCGTTTATTCTGCCACCCTCTGTAGACTTTAAAGTTTGCGATTCCGTCTGTGAATCCCGATGGTTACCAAAAGAAATATTCCATTCTCCACCTTTTTTGCTTCCATTTCGGTTTATTTACAATTCAATATTTCATTTCGAAAGTACGTTCTTACTTGATGAATTATTCATTTTGTTTCCAAAGACGTGGATAAACCTTTAACGCTTGTGTAACGAATGTATAT
>NW_020442445.1:1693241-1701407 GCF_000699045.2 Agrilus planipennis
AATTTTGTATTTTTTTCATTAATAATAAAGTTCATTTTTCCAAAAATTTTTAATGGGGTAGCAATTTATCTTTACGGGGGCTATATATGGCATTCCTGGTGAAGGCGTTATATGTCCCTTCCTTGCCCTAGGGGGCAACCTCATGGAGCCTCCCTCAAAACTCTATAGTCGGGAACAAGATCTATTTTACTTTTAAAACCAGTGCTGACTTTGCATCAACAAAATTATTTACAACCCTATTTTACATTACGGTAAAAGTAGGAAATGATATCTATGTGTGTAGATGGCTACATTTAAATTGTTTGCAATTTGTTAAACGTGAGGATTGTATGTTGAAAATTCATTATTTTTACCAAACAAAACCGCATGAATTTTATCAGGGCTTCGACCAATTCGAATTTACATTTATTTGAATATTAAACATAGCTTTTAAACGTTTACTAATTTTTTGTTATTTCTCTCAACTACGGTATTTTATTATGCAAATATTCTACAAATACCGATTATGAGATGATAGATTTACATTTATTCAACGCGAAAGTATCTTTTAAATAACCATTTTATTTGCCAATTTTAACGCGTATTTGTTTTGCGGTCATAACATTTCATTGGAATGTATGCATCCAGCTAGTTATATACAGGGTGTAATAGAAATAGTACCGAGCTTTGGAGGATGTAAATAAGATACAATAAGTAATCGCATGATTAGTTAAATGGCGTGATTTTTAAAAAAATTAAAATTTCTAATCCGAAGCCGGTCCTGTGCGGGAATTGACAACGTAAATGCCTACCGAACAGCGTAGTACGATAAAAATTCTGCAGCTACATGGATTGAGAATGTAAACATTACCGACAAACGAACGTTTAAAATAAACACAAACAATTACACATAATATTTAGTGTTAACAAATTAAATAAGTATATTATAGGCAGCATAAAAGAAGAAAAAAATGTAAGTTACGTAAACATTATTCGGTAATTAAGGCAAATTTCCATATCACCATTGAAGTATTCCCAAGGTACGTTACTATTCTTTGCGTTTGATTGTAAGTAAACTTACCAAAAAAGGCAAATAAGTCTCCAATAATTTGGCACAACAAATTTATAGAAAACAGCTCTTGAAATCGCGTAGGATGTACCAATAGTGCTTATTGTGAAAATTCAAAAGCCCGGCCGGCTTGTAGCAAATTTGTGACAACTACTCGCAGTTGAAAATTAGTTTCAAAGAAGACCCGCTGCAAATGATAAGGATGCAGCAATTACTTTAAAATCGAGGAATTTGTCCCTACAGCGGCGATATAGTTCAAACCATTATCATTATTGTAACAACAACTGTTCTACACTGATCTACATCAATAATTGATGTTGCATTACTGATTTAGTTAATTAGACTGCTATCGACTGCTTCATATAATTATTAAACGTTAAACGGCTACTAGAGCTTGGTCGTTAACATAAATGCCGTTAATTTCTCTTAATCTAATCTAAAAAATAAACAATACATAAGGAAAGAAATACAAAACAAACACTACACTAATGGTGGTAATGACTAGCTGATTGAGTGCAGCGTTGCGGGTCATATTTTTGTACCAGGGCCGGAATTGAATTTACTTACTTAATGTTCATGTTTAGAGTGCCCTATCATCTCCTGCAAGCACGACACGTATTTCTGTTATACCCTGTATACCCGAATTAAATCCACTTACTTCTTTGCCGTCGTTTAATACAAGTTCGAATACACCGAAATTATTGTATTTTCATTAAACATGTGATAAAATGATAACATGGTGAATGATGAATATATCATTTAAACCGCTTTGTTTAGTTAGTTGGATGAAATTAAAAAAAAAGCGTACTCTTTAAATTTTTCAATTGACTGAAAAGTGACATTTTCCAGGGTTTTGTCTACGACTGAGAAATGGACAAACATGCAGACCAGTTGAGTCTGACCAAATTAGGGCGGTGGTACCCGTTATGGTGCATAACACTCCCATTTCAATGTATATGCAACCAATTATACTTGAATAGAGACATTTAGACCTGCATATATTTTTCCAACTGTTTATTTCCAACTGAAATATGTCAAAATTGCTGATTTTTAATTACATATTCTGACTAAACCAAAACATCCTGAATATCGGAAGTAGACCTACGACGGTTTTGATTTTTTCCTTGAATATTTTAATCATCAGTTAATTTTAGAATATAATATTGGGAGATGTGATTACAGCAACCGTTATGGTAGCAATGTCTTCGTTTATACATAATGCATTTTTCTTACCAGATTATTCGCTGTTTAAGTCTTCGTTACAGAGAAAGGCAAATAAATGAATCGCAGGGAAAACATCTTATTAGACAGTTGTTCGTTATAGAGCGTTGCGTTTTTGTTGTATAAAATCCTTTGTTTCAAATTAAAACTTCTTTGTCGGAATTTTTTTCAGTGCTATATATTTATTTCGAAATGCTCGAATTAAAGGAATTATCTGAGAGAATTATTTTATTAATACAATTTAGTAGCGTGCGTACTTATGTCACGATAATTGATTTGAAGGGTATTCTGTGTTACGATTGACCCCTTACCTTACCCCTGCACATTAAATGACATAAGCGGAGGTTTGAATAAATTATCTATATATACATATTGTCACGTATTTAAGCACCTTTTCGCAACAATTACTACTTCTACTTAACTATTTACTGTTTAATTAACACTTCTATTGAATACATTGTCACTTCTTAACTCCTTCTTATTCGCTTTGTATCTTTTCGAACTCATTCTCGTAGTGACTCGACTCGGTCTTGCGACAACTATTTATAAGAGCTGGCCGTGTTGTAGAATGATCCAGTATATGCCGTCTGGAAACCTGGTCTTGTTTGCCGCTATGTATGTTTGGTTGCCTACATACATGTGGCAATATATAAATGTTTCATATCTGCGTATAATATTCCTGAAGTAGTAAGGGAGTAGGGATGCTACAAACTGTATAATAACAAAGGTGAATCAAAATCGTTTAATTCCAACCGATTATTTACTAACAACAGACTTGAATGATATACTTTTTTTAATCTGTAATGTTTTTACTATGTTTAATTTTCTACTGTTTGAAATACTATGATGCAAACTTTTAATGTCATTATCATCTAGGTGGTGACAGTTGAGAATGAGAATGCAATGTTCGGGAAATCCGCTTTTTGAGTCTATTTTATTAATTGCATTTATTGACAAAACAGTATTGTATGAAAATAAATATAAGTTAAACAAAAATACTGGTATGCAAGGGAAGAAAAATTTAGGGAAGGGCGAATATACAGATAGGAGACGAAAAATTCGAAGGAGTAGCTTATTTTAGGTACCTAGGAAGTCAGATAAGTCATGACGGAAAGAGTGGTAGGGATATAAAGCAAAGTATAGCGCAGAGTCGAGGCAGAGTCGAGTAGCCTTCAATAAAAAGAAGTCACTTCTATATTTGCAAACGGTTAATTTGGAAATTCAGAAAGGTTTGTTAAAGGAGTATGTTTGAACCGCGGCGCTGTACAGATGCGAAACATAGACGATGGGCACTGCGGAAAGGAAAAGGTTAGCGTTCGAAATGTGCTGCTATAGGCGAATAATGAGGATACCGTGGATAGAGAAGGTTAGAAATGAAGAAATATTAGAAAGAATAGGAGAACAGAGGACTCTATGGAAGTCAATAGGAAATAGGCAAGATAGGCTAGTAGGACACCTTCTCAGGCATGAAGATCTAGTCAAAGACATATTAGAGGCAGAAACGGGAGTTAAGAGAGGTAGGGGTAGACCTGGATTAGATTAATGTTCGCAAATAGTTAAGGATATGGGTTGCTCTAGCTTTAGACCGAGCGGCATGGCCTAGAGGTCTAGACTATTGCTTAGCATTCGGGAGGACGCCGGTTCGATTCCGGGTCCGTCTGCCTTGGTCCAAGTTTTTTAGTGGTTTCCTTGGATCACTTAGGCAAATGCTAGGGCAGTAATATTCCACAGATAATCTTTCATTCTCTTCTGTCTTCATTTCGTCCGTCTCAACTTTCTCACCCGAACCACCACCCACCCATTTCCACGATTCCTGAAAGCAGGCTGAAGAGGGCCTTCCGCCCTATCTTCCGGCATAGTTCGGAGGGACTGCCCGCCCACCTGCATTACTGGCTGGTGGGAATGAAACACCCAAAAGTTTTTTTTTTCTAGCTTTAGGAAAATGCGAAGTTTAGCTCAGGATAGGAAAGAGTGGAAATGCGTATCCAACCAATCATAGGACTGACTACTTTATGATGATAGTTTAGGTTACTTTGTGTTTATTAGTATTTACATATAGAAAGAAAGAAACTGTAACTAAACCAGAAGGGTAACCCATAAAAGGAGAAAGAAGATCACATATTTTCACATAGATTTCATCGAAAGGCGTAAAAATGTAATAGATAATACAGTAAAATCTCCTAATTAAATCATCAGTCTCTTTTTATATGTAACACAACACTCTGCAGTTAGCAAATAAACTAAATATAAGCTCAATGGTTTTACAGAAAGCCGCCTGGACTATGTAAATTCGTGTTCGACCAAAAATATCTCGTTTTCTGAATCAAACCTTTCTCTTTACAAAACGAGAAAGGGATTTCCATCCATACAAACGGTTTACATGCATTCGCATCATTTTTCGCATTTCCATCGTAATTTCTTTGCATCCAAAAGCATCGTCACGTTTTATGCATTTATTCTGGTGCAGTGGTAACGCACACATGTTACATTAGTGCCCAGGAACTCTTATAACGTCTACATATTTTGAGAAATTTAAATCTTTACAATAAATTCCAATACGAAAAACTTTTGTTTTATTTAGCTGCTAATATTCCCACTGAATAACTTTAAGCAGATTGAAGAGCTACACTGTTAAAGAAACTACTAATTCACAAAAAATACGAGGGCGGTTCAATAAGTACCCTTGTTTGAAGACAGAGGACGCTCCTGAGGGAAATTGGTGTTATCATCGTGTGCTGCCATCTATCAAACCACGCCAAAACGAATTTCAGACTGATTGATAGGTTAGTATGGATTTGGCAGCCATTCCACTCGGACGTTCTTCGTTATTTTCGCTAAGATGGAAAAAGAGCAGTATCGTTCGGTAACTCGNCATCTCTGTACCTTCCATATTCGAAGATTTTCTTTAGAACTTTGAATATTTCCATAAAATAAAGTTCTTGTGTAATTTCTGTCCGGAAGTCGTAATATAAAGGAAGTAAATGATGAAAGGTTTTAAATCAAGAAGTATACTATAGGAAGAGCGTATTTAGATCGATTTCTATTGAATATCTTGAAAATTATACATGATGTTCCTTATTGAACGCAAATTTCGTAGCATTGTATGGGCATTATTGCGTGAATGCCAACGTAATGTAACAAGTGGGTGTCAAATGTTTTAAATTTAAAGGAAAAGGGCCTCGGTTGCGGAATTTCAAAGGAACCGTTTCATTGAAATTCTCCTTATACAGCGCTATCTCTCTGCGGCTTTCCCCTATTGCTACCTTCTAACGCGATATTTATTTAATCTTTACTTTTATATTGTAAAAAGAAAATATAAAGCGTGGCACAACCTTTCAATTCATCACAATTGCACTAAAACGTTTTATTTAACATATCATAGCTACAATTTCATTTTAGGAAAGAAGATACGTCTATTCTCACAGATAATTTATTGCGGACTTTGACAGTTTTGATCTTTCCAAAGGCTTCTCAGTTAAGGTTCACTGAAAGTATTTTTCTTTTACGAAAGCGTCATGGCTGAATTTCATTATTTGCGCCCACATAATAATTAAACCATAAAGAGATATATGATTCATCTACTCGAGCTATTCCTAATTATTACTGGACAGGGATGATTTCCTGCGAATTGTTCGTTCATGTAACTCACGTATAGGTAATATGAATTCGCGTATTCCCTACGAGAAATTTCTATAGGGTTGTTCGGAAAGTCATTTCGTTTTTTCCCGACAGAGGATTTAATTGTATTCTTTTGCACCCAACTTCACATTTAAGCCGTATAATTTTTATATGCTTTGAGAGCTCATATAGCAAGGCTTGTGTNCGTTGGGAGAAGTGTATCTTTCTAAAAGGGGACTATGTTGAAAAATAAAAAAACAAATTTTAAAAAAAAAGGTGTCTTCATGTCGTACACGGGTACTTATTGAGCCGCCCTCGTATTGTACGAGACATATGTATATCTGCAGAATTTGATTTGGTGAAGCTATTAAACATTAGATATGCTAAATGTGGGATAAAAAATAAAAAGGTTTCATCACTTCTCTGAAAATCGTCAAAAATCATGCACTCTTTATTACTACCCCTTAACAATCTTTGCTACTTAGAATTTTCTCGTTGTTTGTTATTTTTGTGCAAAATTAACTTTCTTGACCCTCCAACTTCCCAAATAAATTATTGTAGGACAACATCTCAATGATCTCTTGTCATTAACTGTTTCGGAAGAAAAAATAATGAAAGGTCTGTTAAGTTTTGGTCTTATCAATTGGTGCTTCCACAGCAGTTTTTCAATCAATTTGTAATATCGGAAAATATTTGATGAGCACCTAAATACGTACGTAAGTGCGTCATACACTAATGGCAAGTTGAAAACCGAATTTCGAGATGTATTCGGTTACATGCAATCATTATATTATCTTTTGAAGAGTAATTTAAAGGTTTTGTTCAGAAAATTTTAGAAAAAGTTACAATAGCTTAGGGGAATTTCAGAGAAGTAGGTGATATTTTCAGATACATCCCACTTGCTCACCAAATTATATATTTTCACTCATGCAACTGAGTAATTTCTATATTCATTTTTGCCTTGGCGGTATAAATAAGTATTAAATCAAACTTTTCGCCGAATTTTCTTTTTCATGTCACATAAATGGAAATCCATATAATTTGATGATCATGTTAAGTATATTTTTTTCAACCACTTGTTGGACTTATACTTATGACTTTATTATTTATATAAAAAGATGACTGAAAGTATTTGTATGAATTTTCATATACCACGTGGACGATGCCACCCTTTGATAGTCGGATCGAATAGAATACCCCTAAACTCATCACGACCGTATGCTTGACAAGAATGGAATAAAGATTTCTTTTAAAAAAAAAACCTATTATTCTGAAATATTTCTGTTCAGTATAATGAAAAAAGATCTCAAATATAGAAACTGTCAAAAGAATATTTTTTAGATAAAAGTTTATCTTTAGAAGCAGCCATTTCAGCAGGTAGTATATTTTTGTCTAACCCTTGACTTTGTTGACAAATTGGTTTCTTTACTTCAGCCGCCTCCATATCCAGGAGCACTACACACATGCCCTTGTATATAGTGAAGTACATTCCGAGTTTTCAGAGCCCTCGCTGTTTTTTCTCTTTTAACAAAAAAAAAAAAAAGAGGAGAAACCTGTGCGGTTGTCATCGAGTAAATGAAGATTGTTTAGGGAGAGCAAAAGAGAAAGAGTCTGAGAGAGAAAAAAACGCTAAGACATGATTTGTCGGATCTTTTGACAATTGTGGTGAAAACCCTTCTCAGTCCACTCCACCAACACCGCAAACGTATTTTCTCGCGTGCCTTGACATTCGTTTGTTTCACGGAGATTGTTTTTTCTACGCTCCCTTATTTTTGTTAATGACTCCTCGTCAAAGAACATTTTATTTTGAATCCCTAGAATCCCGTAATACGAAAAACTTATCGTGGTATAGTTCCAGGAACCTAAATATCCTTCGTTTTATACAAAAGAATAGAAATAACTAACTAAAAGAAGCACATCTGCAAAACAAAGTAGATGCAAAATATTAAAAAACGGACCGACAGACACACAAGTGATCCTATAATGGTTCTTTTTTCCATTTGGACGTAAGGTACCCTAAAATGAAAACCAACTTATCATGTTTTTTCATACAATCAAACTGCAAATGTAAATTTGTACGTACAATATTGTTTTGTTAAAAGATTTATCACGTTATGTTTAGACCATAGATTTCTTATTAATTTTCCTATAATCTATAAGTAAATAACTACTTTCAGTATTTTTGTCAAAATTTTAGGTTCAGTAGTTTCGGTGATATGGGTGGGATGATTAATTTTAATATATTTTCTTAAATAATTTTAAAACTATTTATTTTAAAA
>NW_020442445.1:1703348-1717675 GCF_000699045.2 Agrilus planipennis
TCATCAATTTTCTTTAACTTTAAAATTTAAAAAATATATATTTCAGACTCTTACAACAAGCCACCGTATATAGTTTGCAAAACTTTTTTTAAAATTTCCTATTGGCCTCCCGAAAAATGACCCACATGTTTAAAATTAATTTATTTACGTTTTACGTCTACGTTTAGATCACAGAAATTCACATCTATACCTAATTTCAAGTTAATCGATCCCTAAAAATTAGATGAATTTTTATCACTGCAAGGGCGGTTGTCCACGAAGCCGATCAGGCTGAAGTCGGATCGGATACTGTGTGGGCTATGATGAGTTCATTTGCGCATAAAAACATACCTATCTCCAGATTACTCTTAATCTGTAAAGCTGTTTTACAACACAACATAACATAATGTTAAACTTATGCATGTTTTTTCTGAATGTTTTGACCTTTGACCATCCGGAATAATTGCACGAAAAAGTCAAAAGAAACGTCTTGTTTTCGTTTCAAGGAGTAAACAGAGCGAGAATTTAATTAAAACTTTTTTTGCTAACAGTCCGAATCATTGTGACCTAAAAAGTCCATGACTTCGTTGACAATTTCTTTTTATTGTTTTTTGTGATGTACATTAAGTATATATAAAAAGAGCGTTAATTTAGAAAAGACAGTACAACAAAAGAAAATGATTTAATTAAGAAGTGCGAAAATGTTTTTTGTTTTACCTTCGTAGAAAATCTTTATTGAAACAGGCTGGACCTTTTAGGATATTACCTTGCACCAGGGAAGAACAATGGCTAAAACAGATGGTGTGTGTACATAGAAAGCAATTATACTCCTATTTACATATCAATATATAACTTCAGAAATAATAAGCAAGGACATCTAATCCTTTTTATGAGAATTAAATGAAAATTTGTTTCTGCAATGGTTGATTATGAAAAAACGTCTTGGCTTTTATTTCCGTATTTTTCAATTGTTCTTTTGTTTCTGTTCTTATTCTGCTATGAATCATCGTCCGTAAAATTCGTAGTCATCATAGCAACCGGACAAGAAAAAGAAGAACAAGAAGAAAAAGAATTAAATACGAAAAGCTTTTACGGATGAAATATGACTGATCTTGATAATAAAATAACTTAAGGGACGAAAATCTACATTCATACATATATATATTTATGTACGAAAGATGATGGAACAGGACATTCGGATCGGGAAGCAAAAAGCTAACGTATTTTCCCTACTTTTTACGAATACCTGCTGGATGTTTACAATATTGAAACTTGACGGCTTGGAAAACTCGAAAATTCACATTCTAAACATAAACGAATATGTTTATACGTGGGGAATGTCAACAGCGCTGTTCAGATTTCCTAGAAAAAGTATTTGGTCTGCTCCTTTTTGAAAAATATACATTTACAAGGGCTGGGATTATACCTGCTAACTTTCTCTTTGGGGCACTATGGGTTGTATGCAGGCAGATTGGAATTTGAAAACAAGTGGCAATAAAAAAAAGGTTCAAGGAGGAGGCAGGCAGTTTTTCGGAAAGAATTTCAGAAGGAGAAGTACTTTGCTTTTCATAACGAGTAGGCGCTCTCGTATTCGGGTTGTCATTCAAGGAATATAATTTTGGGAAATCTGCACATAAATAAGGTTATGTGTAGGTTAAGGTTTATACATTAAGTTTTTGTACATAGTGTTGTGTTTTGGAAAATACAAAGCTTTAACGCAACAAGGGTTTTTAATTTAACAATACTAGTAGTCCATTGGTTCATCCTGAGCTATTGAGATGATGTGTAGCGAATTACGCACAAGCGCGGTAAAAGATTTTTTTTTTTCGTGTTATAGAAAAACCGGTCTCAAAAAAATCTGAATATAAAATACTCGCACTTATCAGTGGTTGAATTTTTTAAAATGCCGCAATAGGTGCTTGTCAAGGAGCATTAAGACTAAGATGGAAGTCAATCTGACCATAAACAAAAAAGTTTGTCACTCCTTAGGGATTGAATTTAGAAATATCTCTCTTTATTCCTTCTATACTCATGAAGGAAACCTATAAGTATACAAACTTTCAG
This sequence comes from Agrilus planipennis, assembly GCF_000699045.2. Classification (NCBI taxonomy): domain Eukaryota; kingdom Metazoa; phylum Arthropoda; class Insecta; order Coleoptera; family Buprestidae; genus Agrilus; species Agrilus planipennis. Next base: position 1,705,392 of record NW_020442445.1, read on the forward strand.
CTAACTCGAAGGGCTTAGCGTGGGCGTTGATATGACTAAGTGAATCAGGATTTTTCTTTTTACATATACGTATATAGATTACAGTACAACCTCAATAATCTGAACATGTGTTAATCCGAACCTCTGCTAATCCAAACAACGAATAATTGAAATCATAATCCGAACAAACCTTGATAGTTCGAACAGCGCAGGCGTGACAACGTCACCTCGTTTGGGAAGCGGCTGTTGGAGACACGCAAAATGCTACATTACGTTAGCAGCTATGAAATGATGTCAAAACGCATACATATTCCGTTACCAACATAGGAAAAGTTTTATTAAAAGTTTAGAGTCTGGGGCTACGGTTGCTTCTTACAACTTTTTTATGTTTCAGAATAAAGTTTATATATAAATATCTACGTCTAATTTGACAAACGACTGCTTTTTGATAATCCGAACAATCCTTTGCAAGAATTAGTTCGGATTATCGAGGTAGTACTGTATTGTATTTATTGAGCATCAGTTTTAATTAAAGCTAAAATTCACTGCATTAATCTGTTCAAAATTTCGACATCTTTATCATTTCGAGTTACAAAAGTAACTTCCCTATAACAATTTACGTATATTCCAGGAATCAAAAAGACAGGCAATATTTCAGGGTGGTGTCTGAGTGTAATTTTAAAATACAACGGCAGAGGCAAACAAACCTAAGCAAACAGGGATGGGACCAGCGCCAACACCCTTTTATTCGAATAAAGTAAAGACAAAATTGAATGTGTCTACATGAAAGTATCAAAACACAAGCGTTCTTATTGTTTTATTAAAACAAAATAAAAAACAACAGCGTACCTGGTATGAATACATATATGCATATAAGCACTTATGTCTAAGTATTAAGAACACTGTCCTTGTTTTTAGGGAAAAAATCCAATATTTCTTTCACAAATTTAATCTGGACCTGAAAACCTTTGACATTAAAGAACGACTAAAGCTTTTAGGGTTGTTTAAATGCAAGACGAGAAGTTTAGATTAAATTTTGCCATCGTTTGCACAATAAAAGCAAAAAATAAGAGAAAATAGGATTAACCCTATAGATATTTCCTCCGGGCGTCCCCAAAACAATTAAAATCCACCAGAAACTAAGAAAACAATTAAGGGAAACATGAATTTTAAGAGAACGGTGAAGATTTAACTAAAACCAACCCTCTATTTTAACGGAAAAAAAATATAAAACATGTTTTTCCAATATAACAGTAACTATGGGTGGTTAGAATGTATTGAGATCTAGTTATAACAATATTTTATTTATCGATGAATTACCTTCAAAGAATACTTGAATAATTGTTTCGCTTTCTCAATAGTATAATCAGGTAAATTGTGAAACTGTTGTTACGGCTTGTATTTTAGCCACCCACGCACACCTGAGCCGTGTGATCTGTCGTTCTGCACTCTTTTTTTATGAACGTATACCATTAATTTGATATGCATGTAGGCATCTCAAAATATCCTATGAAAAGGTAATATTCTTTGAGAAAATGTAATCAAAACAGTTTCTCATCGAATTGAAGGTTTTCTTAAACTTTAATAACTTGAAAGAATGCCTTGACGCAACTTCAAACTTTTTCAAATACCGATCCGTAACTTCGTCCAAGATTAATGTTTTCCACCTGTACTTGATGCCTATAAATTTTAAAGTCAGGTGTGTGTGACCCCGTTTGATATTGACGGAAAATTCGGTGAAACTTTCCGCAATCTTCATCTTTTCCGAATGTTGCTATATCTACTGTTATGAGAAACATTCAACAAGTTTAATTTTGGATGAATAACAGTGAAACCATTTAAAACGAAATATGCATCATAGAAATCCATCAAAATCGGTAGCCGTAACTCAAAATTGTTATTGGAATTTAAATAAATAAAATAATCGCTACGTCTATTAGAATGAGCGCGTCACGTAAAAGCTACTGGATAGACTTTCATCAAAGTTTTGTAATTTTATTTCTTAAATGTTAATCTTTTTTTTTCAATAAAAATTATCACCACTTTAGAAGTCAATAAGAAATTGGCGAGATAGGTTGGTAGGACACCTTCTCATGAAGGGCTGGTTAGAAGCAGATTAAAAGCAGAAACAGTAGTTAAGAGGAGTAGAGATAGACCTAGATTTAGGGAAATGCGAAGATTAGCTCAGAATAAGAAAGAGTAGAGGTGCGTATCCGACCAGTCTTAGGACTGAGAACCTTATGATGATAATGATGAAAAATTACCACAGTACACCTAAATAGATATTGAAACTTTTATAAAAGTAAGCAACAGCCGCGTATCATTTGCGTGAGTGACCGATGCTGTCTGTAGTTCTGTCTTGGTAATTAGTCCTTTCCATTTAAACAATTCTACTACTACAATGCTACTGCTTTCAATGTTTAATTCTAGTTACCTTATAACATTGTGATATTTGTTACAGATTCATAGCTTTATTTGAATCTTGTGACGTATTAATTTTTTATTATATTTGGAAATTTTGGTACGTCCCATGTAAGGCATCCACTATGTAATGGGCCCTTTGGTTAATAAATAAATAAATATTCTATGCAGATTTTATTTATATTTTCATTAGTCCTGACGAAGGCTATGCGAGTCGAAACAATTGTGGGAGATACACAAAACTTTTATGTTCTTATAGAGAGTTTCGTTTACAATATTGAAACTTGACGGCTTGGAAAACTCGAAAATTCACATTCTAAACATAAACGAATATGTTTATACGTGGGGAATGTCAACAGCGCTGTTCAGATTTCCTAGAAANGGCCCTTTGGTTAATAAATAAATAAATATTCTATGCAGATTTTATTTATATTTTCATTAGTCCTGACGAAGGCTATGCGAGTCGAAACAATTGTGGGAGATACACAAAACTTTTATGTTCTTATAGAGAGTTTCAACATGTAACTCCCACAACTAATTAATTACATAGATATGCATTAGCAAAATTTCATTTACTCTCCCTTCACTGTAGCACTAATGGTTTCTACGAAATCCTAGATGACAAGTCATTAAGAAATAAGTCGGCAAGTAAGGATCTGAAAAACAAAAGCCTCTTCGAAGAGAATGAGATTTTCTTATACTCGTGTCTAACAGTGAGACGCTGAAAGTGGATCTTTAAAATCCAACAAATCAAGTTCCCAAGCTTTCGTTCCGCACTTTTCATTTCCCTTACGACAATGACATTTTCTTTCCGAGAGAAATAAAGAACGGATCATGTTGCTGCAGCATCACAAGTATTACGTATGTATGTATGTATGTTTAAAAATGTATGAGCAGGTTTGTACATATAAAGAGAAATGGATGTAGCAATAAAAATACCTTCTGTAATAATTCAATTGTCGAGATTTTTCTCAAGGGATTTCCATTACTGCGGGTGAAACAGATATTACAAAATCGTTAAGGCGCGCATACACCTGAGCGGAGAGCACGAACATGGCACGAACATGTTCGAAGCGAGACAAGGGGGAACGAATACGCCTGCTGTGTACTAACAATTGAAGCACAACAAATCTGCTTTGGTCTAACCCGAGGCTATTTAGATTTAAAGAGAATTTCTTTTTATATAGAGCATTTTGCGTCATCAGCAGTTATCACTATCACTACATAGTATAAAACAAAGTCGCTTTCCCGCTGTCTGTCCCTATGTTCGCTTAAATCTTTAAAACTACGCAACGGATTTTGATGCGGTTTTTTTTAAAAGATAGAGTGATTCAAGAGGAAGGTTTATATGTATAATACATGCATAATATAGTAGGGAAACACTGATAATTTTAGAGGTTTCTAATGTGATGTCGTAAATAAACACATTTTTTGCGCTTACATTGCAAACGCTGGCTGAACCCTACGAGATAGATCAAAATAATGTACTACAATATTGTACATCTTAAAAGGGTCTACAAAAAAGTCCGGGATGGTATATGTCTATCTCTTAGGGATAACCCACAATAACCATTTTTATCCTTTACTTTTTATGAGAAATAATGACTTATTTACGAAGCGATTGTAGGCAATACAGCATTAATTCTTACCCAATTAAGTACCTTAAATACATTGTGCATTTAATATAGATCAATATGGCCCTTTACAGCATGTAATTTAAATGAATATTTTCGTTAAAATGCAGGGACATAGTGGTTGCGCTGGTACCGGCCGGGAGGCCGGTTTGTATTGTCTAATGACAAAAAAACTGTGAATGTTGTATATAAAGACATTCTGTAGTATATTTAGTACGTTCAGGGGGTATCTTTTGAAGATTTCCCCTTTTCGATAATAATCTAAACAAAACAAAAATGTATTTAGTATCAGCATTGCACCCGTGCGAAGCTGGGGCGGGTCACTAGTTATCTACTAAATGACTATGAAATAAGGCCAGATAACTGCTTCGGCCAGCTTCGTTCAGAGTGTTTGAGGATAGAAACGAGGCATCTGTTTCGCCTACACTATCTCGAACGTGTTCGTGTAGAGATGTAGACACACCTTTATATCAATACGTAAACGTTGAAACTTTTGCTACATTTTTTCAGTATTTATTATACACTTCTATTATTCCAAACGTATTGCAGAAAAGAAAAATAATTTCCGCATGTCGCTGTTATAGCAAGTAAAAAGTAAAAGAATGTAGTGCATCTGCCGGGAATTGAACCCACGAATATACCTTCACGCAGTTGGTCTTTAAAAGGGTCAATTCTCTCTCTAGAATAGAATAGTAGAAAGTATGAAAATGCTTGTCTGTCCCTACTGCTATATACTGTATAATTATAGTGGTTTATTCGTATTAGAATCAATTTAAAAGAGAGAAGCTGGCGGTTTTACGGTTTGGATGGTCTCGCAAGCGATTTAATTTTACGGTCAAACAGCGTGGAAAACGGGGGATGTAAGTACCACTAAATCTTTGTTAGGTAGCAGTAAAACATACCGAAAGTGAAACGGCAGAGGTACACAACTACGATGAACGTGACAGTTTTTTTCCTGAAATAGAACGCGAGTGTAACACGTGGAAAAGGGCAAGTATCCGATAATAACGACATTTTTCTACCCCCAACATGCCGTAAAAACAGATTTCGAACGACCTACAAACCAGAATAAATCGCAAACAAAGAATTACAAAAACAATACAGTAGGATACAGCAACTATTATTATTCTATCATTAGATAATCTTGTTTTTATATGATGTATGATACATTCCAATTCGTTCTGTTTGATTTTCTAATCCAGTGAAATTTTCTATAGTTTAAAATATTTTTGGCAAATTTTAATAGAACTTTTCCGTATATAAAACTCTCACCACTTGATGTAATTACACTTAATTAATTTAATTAATAGGTGGGACATAACTAAATAAACATTAAAACACCCGAAATTCTACAATTTCTAACTGAGAATGACACTTTGGATGTCGAAACGGGTATTTTCGATTTGATTTGAAAATTTTATTTTTTTTTTTGTTTAAATCAGAAGTTTATTTTCCAAAACCCGTAAACTATAAAACCTATTACTATTAATCTACTCCGCATCCAACGTTAACACAATGAAATTTCCGAGTTCCTACGTCCTAATTTAGACGGGCATGAGCAGTTTAATTTTGATTTATGACCTAGCGGAGATCCCTAATGAATAGCCCCAAATAAATTCGCAATTGAAAGTCCTTGAAGTAAGCAAAAAAAAAAACAGGCAGACTCGCTAACGATCTCTCCAATTTGTGACTGTATCCTAAACGATAACGACGTTAGTCCAGCTGCTTCTTTGTTATATTATCCTGTTTACTTAATAGTTAAAGCAGTAACTTTTTCTTTTTCCTTGGTAGGGTAGATTATATATATCTAAGATAGAAAGTGCAAAATAAAGTACCTACTAGATTTAATTTCGATACATAGCATGCTTTTGTTTGAACACAATCTTTAAAAATCGCCAATTTCGATATATTCCAGTTGGAGTTAAACAATTGGAAAAAGTAGGCGGGTTTAAATATGTACATATGGTTGCATACAAACACTAATGGCATGTTCTACCCATACATTTTTTAAAATTTAACTTTATCTACATAAAACAAAATTTGTAACAACCAATTCGTCAGATACCTTTCACTGCATGTTAGTCAATATCTTGTGTTTAATTTCATTAGGTAACGAGTAAATTAGATTCAAGCCAACACGCTTTAATTACTTACTGTGTATCAAGTGTACGTATTTTGGTCATTACACATCCTGGAGGAATAATTATCCTAATATTGCACGATGCCTGTTACATCCAGACAAAGACAGAATAAATATTGCATCAAATTGAGCACAGCCGTGCAGTGCAATAATTTGGAAATAAAAATTGTTAGAAACTAAACGTGCCTACAGTATTATTAAAAGCAACGATATTACTGAAGTAATGATAAATACTTATGTACAAACACGTGAAAATTTTAGTTATTATTTATTTATTTGTTGTAGATATGTATGACACAAATTCCTATTGCAGAAAATAGGAAATTGTGTTTGAACAAGAATATAGAACGAGTGCATCCAACTGAAAACGCAATCGGCGTAAAAATACTGATACAAAGAATTGGAACTCTTTCAAATCATCCAACAAAATGTTACAACAAACAAAAGAATTCGACTGAGATGCAACCGTACTCGTCAAAGTTGAAAATCAAGGAGTTGCAGGATAGAAAATGTTAAACAAGTTAAGTGCAAGAAGCAGGGTATTGATTGAAAACACCCACACACACTGGAAAAATTGTAATATATGATAAACTTCCGATATAAAAATTTGAAACTACCCGAGACAGAAATTTTCAGTCTCTCAAAGTCTTTCAGAGCCTGTCAGCGTCTGGAAGAGCGTCTCTCACATTCTCTCAGTTATTGCCTAGGTGTTTTTATGGATCTCTCACAGTCTCTGTATGAGAGACTCGAACGATAAAATTGTTAATTCAGAGATTCGAGTCTCCCACAGAGANGTAACATTTAAACCCAACTTCAAGGAGGGTATCGTAAACTATAATTATTACACCCACTGGCCCACTTATATTTTCAGCTTTATGAACGCAAGACGGTCAGGCAATTTCTGAAGAAGATAACTTTGTTACCGACAAGTATTTCGAACGTTCAGAATCGTGTTTTGGCGTTAGGGTTTGCTCTACAACACCGCTAAAGTAGTGATGAGAAAAATTGGTCTTGGTTTTGCAGTCTTGGGCTTGGAATTGATCTTGGTCTTTCGAAAATACAAGACCAAGAGCAAGACCTAGACTGTCTTTATACTAGCAAGACTAAAACCAAGACCAAATGAAGAAGATCAAAACTAAAACCAAAATCGAATATGTAAGACCAAAACCACATACACAAGACTAAAGGAAAAACTGTTTAAAGCAACTTTAAAATATTTTTTTCTTGAAACAAAACATTTTTAATGTTTGAAATTTCCAGTTTACTTTACTAGATTTTAACACTAAAGAAATTTTACCACAAAAGGGTCTACAATAGTTCTTTGTTTCTATGTCTGCATAACACATGGTTAAAATATAGAGACAAAATAAAATATCCCTATATTCGGGTCTAACTTCGCCTGTAGGTCCTATGTAATAAAAATCGAGGATATAGTTTACCACGTTCACTGTTTTTGTTCGTAGGTCCATTAACAAGTTTCATACTATTAACGTGGTACCTACTTTGATTTGAAATGAAAGCAATCGGTAAAGTAGGAATCTATGTTCGCTTCAAAGTCAATTAGCAAAATCAATATAAAGCACAAACATTGTAAAATTATAAAGGGACAACCATATCGAATAGGTCTCCTAGTATCCTACACAAATCGAATATTCAACGTGATAACGAGAAGTAGTTTCGACTACATTTTGACAGTCCATTAGAGCAATTAACGTTATTATGACCGGATCAATACATGATTAAATGGCAATTTGGTATTATACGCTATTATTATGTTATATAAATGAATTGAACGTTGTTAGAAACTGAAAACAACAGAAATTGACAGAAACAGATTCCGAAAACATTTTACTTGACATCTATAAAATTTCTACGTTGTTATTCAAATTTTATGGCTACTATAACTATTTATCACTCCTTTATCCCTAAACTTAATCCCTACCTTCTCAAGTATTTTTAGCTTCTTCTCATATTGAACATTGCCAAACGTTCTTTCTAGATCTACGAATCCAATGTCTTTCTTTTTTTAGCGTTTTCTCATTTCCTTTGAACAAAAATTGATCATCCCCTAAAATTTCTTGTGGGGTGAGTGGTCTAAATTCACTTTTGTGAACAATTTGTTTAATCATTTTCTTTGCGTTAAAAATTATTTGAAAAATTAAATTTAAAGGAATTGTTTGTAAATAGGTATGCAACACGTCGTACACTTCTGCATAAGAAATTGCTGATACTAACTACGTAATACTACTCAACTTATTACTTATAATTTCTTTTATATATAACATTATAAGCCTCATCAATCCTACCTTCTCCAAACGTTATTTCTTCTACTTCTACACATCTATTATCTGAATACTGAATATGTTTACATATGTACTTGTATATTAATTACGAATAATTCATAAAAATTCATCAATTTTTCGGTATTTTAAGATCACACCCAGCGATCTAATCCCACATAATTCCATTTCTTTTCGTGACACATCATAAAAAGCTCTCATCACCAACTGACGTGACTTAAATTAGAAACCTGTAGACCTTATAAAATTTATGTGCCGTATCAAAACATCTAATAGCGTTCGATCGCGGCACCCACTACCTTTGTATGTATATAAAACAGATTTATATCGACAGAGAAAAGAAAATCAAACAAAAGTGTTCGCAAGTCCCTCCGTTTCTTTTCTTATCTGTCGCTTAATTTAATCCGTTAAAGCCTCGGGGGCATTAAAACAAACGAGCTTAAGACGTTCCACCGTTCGAATGGGACAAAAACTAATATCTCCAGGCGAATGAAATGTGTGTGTCTAGTTGTGTAAATTTTTACCGTACGTCAGCAGAGCTTCGGGGAGAATCTATTAAACTTGTCCCACAAATTCCCCGAACAAAGTCAAAACAGGTGCAGCGTTTTTAAAAAGGGAAGCTTTTATACAAAGTTAAATGAATAATCCTACCTTCTCTGGCAGTCAGACGTCCCGCAGGAAGATGTTCCGTTGAATCCTGCATGCATCTCTTGATAATACTCCGTATTCATTGTTACAGCTATTTCTCCAACTTTTCTGGAACAAAAGAGACATTGATTAAACGATTGCTTTCCAACTACAAAACAGAATAAATAAACAACAATTTATAGAAATTACTAGAAGAATAAGCTTCAATTTGATTGTTAAATTGTGTTCAGGATTTAAACAATTTCCTTAATTTGAAATATTTAACACTTGTCAGTAACAAGACGATTATTTATCTATTTTTTTTTCCCGAATTGGTGTAATTTCTAATCATTGCAGTTTTCACCTTTTACTGAAAAGTCGTAATTATTTGTATTGACAAAACATAGAAAATATTTTTAAAAATAAATTTTATTTATACAGAGAGGGAGATTGATAAATAATTTGTAATCAGGTAATAGATTATTGATTAAATACAGTAACTAAATAGTAATATGCTGACTAAAACTCAAATAAAGTAGCACAATTATCCTACAACGATACAAAATACAAATGTGCTAGCGTACTATAAAATTTAGCGTAGGTAAATGTTTGTTTTAAATAACCTAATAGGTACTGTTTTATGGGTCAAATGTTGGCAAAATACTTTAGCAAACATCGCATCAGAATTCAAACTTTCTGACCAAAACGAATATTAACTGGGATAGTATCAGATGTAGGTACCTTGTTGAAAAGTTGAACGAATTAATGATGGTTTCAGCGAGAGCATGTTTCACCGGATAAACTTTGAACAACATAATGGAGGATTATTATTCAAAAGTAATTAAAAATAAAGTCTCGATAACCGAAAGAAGCTACCTCACTATTTATAAAAACTGTTTTAGCCGATAGTTTCATTTTTTCGTATACAATTGAAGCACTTTTATTGAATCACAAACTACACGCTATTATTTCACGTATGAAAAGCAAATAGATAAGAACGAACGAAAAGAATGCGATTACATCAACCCACGAAACGAGTGCGATCGTGCGTTTACGTTTTTATCGTGGATACCTAAAAGAGAAAGGAAGGCATAGTGTGAACACTGTTGTCGCACTAGACAGCCTATACATAAGGAAATACATTTCGTAATGTTAAAATACAACGATAACATATATTACCGGTTGTTTTCGCATATCTGTTCTTCAATATCTGAACTATGAAAATTGTCATCTTTTTTTTAATCGTCATCATCATCATAACGTCGTCAACCCTAAGACTGGTTGGACACGCACCTCCACTCTTTCCTATCCTGAGCTAATCTTTGCATTTTCCTAAAACTAGAACATCCCATATCCTTAACTATTTGCGAACACTAATCTAATCTAGGTCTACCTCTACTCCTCTTAACTCCTGTTTCTGCCTCTACTATGTCTCTAACCAGACCTTCATGCCTGAGAAGGTGTCGTACCAACCTAACACGCCTATTTCTTGACTTCCATACTCTTCTATTCTCCTATTCTTTCTAATACCTCTTCATTTCTAACCTTCTTTATTCACGGTATCCTCATTATTCGCTTGTAACCACACTTTCCGCCGCACCCACCGTTAATGTTTCGCACCCCTACGGCGCCACGCTCCAAACATACACCTTTAATAATCTTTTTCTGATTTCTCAATTAATCATTCGTGAGCATAGAAGTATGAAGTATGAAGAATTTACGAACTTAACAAGGGTGTGTTCAAAACACCGCAAATGACTACAGTCGAAACAAGAAACAAGAAGTCCATTCTCGCAGATAAATTATTGCGGACTTTGCCATTTTGATCGACCCAGCGATATCAGTATATGTCAATATTCTCTCATAATTAGGTGTTAGTCAGTATGATTGTAAAAGTTCTCTTTCTTTTTCAGGTACGTGATTACCAGCTTATGCGCAGAAGCGTGCTACAACCCTCCTGAAGTAGTGACATTAGTTTTCTGGGTAGGCTATTTCAACTCAGCCCTCAACCCTCTCATTTACGCCTATTTCAACCGCGAATTCCGCGTCGCGTTTAAGAAAACCCTTCAAAGTTGCTGCGACTTTGCTACGAGGTTGATAACGCGACGGAGAAAGAACCCCCACGACCCCTACGTCTACAGCAACGCCTCGAGCGAGCTACAAGTGAACAGCCACTTTCGTACAGACCACCACCGAAAAAACGACAATAACAAAAGGATGAGCTGCCTCTCAGAGGGTGAGAGTCTTAATTTTCATACGGAGGCCGTCATTTAATCCGTCGAATTAATATTATCAATGTATATTGTTATGATCACGAAACAAGAACTCATTATCCTTTTAAATTCATATTAAATAATATACGTGCATGGAGGTAATTCAAATAAATAAAAATGGACAAACTTAATAGGAAAATGTTACGTAAAAGAATAGATCATATCATCTAAAGGATTAAATACGTTCAAACAACATCAAAATCATTTCATTCAGTTAAGGTCTACGCATTTCGAAAATATTTGAAAATTAGAAATGGATTTTTCTTTTTAAATAGGTAACTTAAGAAATTAAACTTTAAAATAAATAAAATACGTTAGTTCAATTGTCTTAAGGAGGTTGAAACTATAGGGTACGTGCGAGGACAGCACCACTGCTTAATTAAGAATATTCCCCTATACCTTGATTAGGCATTTTTTCACACGTATACATCTCCCAAACTATTCTCCTAATGAACTTTAAATTCTGTAAGGATACTTTTGAATATAAATGTCTTTCATCGGAATCTCTCTGTTATTTTTTTATGATGTCATCCTCCTTAAACATTTACTAATTTTTTTAAATAAAAGTATATACCTATATAATAAATTAAAAATTTTACAATTAACATAGGTAACTAACTGAAATTTTGTAGGTATCTATTTAGAGTAAAAAAATAAAAAATAATAAAATACAACATAAATTGTGATAAAGAATAAAATCATTTGATACCACTTTAATGATTTCATTTTACAATTAACTTTATCTTTTATCTTTAGGGTACGATTTAGAAATAAGACGCAAAGTTAAAGATTTTTTGAAATGTTTTTGTGTTATAAGTAGGTAATATCAATTTACATAATAATCTAGAGTAATTTCTTTATTTTTATTAAACTCTTTAGATATTAATTCCAAAATTGAGACGTCGGTACG
>NW_020442445.1:1719103-1741054 GCF_000699045.2 Agrilus planipennis
ACTGTCCATGTTTCGCACCCGTACAGCGCCGTGCTCCAAACATACACCTTTAACAACCTATTTCGAATTTCTAAATTAACCGTTCGCGAGCATAGAAGTGACTTCTTTTTATTGAAGGCGACTCGACCCTGCACTATCTGCTTTATATTTCTACTACTCCTTCCGCCACGACTTATCTGATTTCCTATTTATAATATGATCTTGATCCCATATCCGAAACTATTATGAGCGTACAGAGACTTACGTACAAATTACCTGGAAGAAACCATGTACCAAAAGCAAAACATCACTGTTGGTTTAATTAACACATTGAAAATTAAATCTTCAGGCATCGATATATTATTGTAGTCACGAACATTAAAAGAATTATTAATGTAAAAGAGTTTATAAACAAACTCATAAATAAAACCTGTCCCTTTTGCTTTATGACATCGTTGGTAAAAATTGAGATTAAGCACTTTCAACTGTTACGGTAATAAAGTTTTTAAATAAAAAGAAACTTTTAATTCACTCCTGCTATTAGAGAAGCGCAGACTTAATATTCTTATAACTAAAGTAAAATAAATAGCATTTTGATGGTTCAATAAACCTAGAGGGAGAATCTTCATATACAGAAGTGGCGATTTGAGACCGAGCATAGGGATGTTCTATTACATACAATCATCACAGGGCGGCATATATTTTATTAAATACAGCTCGGTATAGAAAAATTCGAGCAAATACCTTCAGCGGTCTTTTCAAATAGATAATAAAGTAATAGAACTCCAATTAATACAGTTCAATGCATTTGAGGGGTGGCACTTTTGTTTAAGTGTTCAACTAGTTCCACAGGCTCGCCAAATTATGCACTTTTTTTTAGTACAATATAAACTGATGATTGTTGATTGTCGGTATAGAGGAAGTCAGATAACTCAGGATGGAAGAAGCGATAGAGATATAAAACAAAAGATAGCGCAGGGTCGAGTAGCCTTCAACAAAAAGAAGCCATTTCTATGCTCGGGAACAGTAAATTTAGAAATTTGAAAAAGATTGTTAAAGGTGTATGTCTGGAGACCGGCCCTGTACGGGTGCGAGGTGGACCTAGATTAGTTTACTGTTCACAAATAGTTAAGGATGTGAGATGTTCTAGTTTTAGGGATATGCGAAAATTAGCCCAGAACAGGAAGAAATGGAGAAGCGTGTCTAATAAGTCATAGGACTGACTACCTTATGACCTTATGACCCATGATCATATTGACAAAAACAGAAAAAATTCCGACAAAGAAATGTGTAATTTCCATGTCCGGTGAACGTTTTGCCTTACCTGTAGATACACACAAGTGTAACTTTTGCTCCCCGAGAAAAACATAAAAAAGAAAAGAACATCTTCTCCGAAGACCATCAAGACACCCCGTGCTTTCGCGTCATAAAATTTTAAGTTCGTAAAAAAAGCAGCCCCTAACTTAATCTCGCTTTTAAACCAACCCGATTCGTGAACTTGAGTCTCCAGCTATATATCGACGTCAACTGGTGTGGTGTAGCTCGCAAATAATAATTGAATTTGCGAAGTTACGTACTTTTNCTAATTGTAAGTGAAATTCATTATTTTTATGACTGTAGTAAAGCAACTGGAATTTTGAATTGTAACTACGTAATAATTACCAATAATTTTGTAAAAAGGATGTTTCCGAATAATAAATTTTTTTCTGTAAGACATGGATTTATATTTTCATTCATTAACAACTGGAAACATAAAATAACAAAAATAACATGCAGTAAGTGTTGTTATGGTAATTATATCATCATCATCATATCATCATAGGCCTTCAGTCCTAAGACTGGTTGGACACGCACCTCCACTCTTTCCTATTCTGAACTAATCTTCGCATTTACCTAAAACTATAACTACTCACATCCTTAACTATTTGCGAACAGTAATCTAATCTAGATCTGCCTCTACTCCTCTTAACTCCTGTTTCTGCCTTTAATATGTCTCTGACTAGACCTTCATGCCTGAGAAAATGTCCTACCAACCTATCTGCCCACTTTTTATTGACTTTCATAGAGTCCTCTGTTCTCCTATTCTTTCTAATATCTCTTCATTTTTAACCTTCTCTATCCACATTTCGAACGCTTCTAACCTTTTCTTTTCCGACGCGCCTACTGTCCATGTTTCGCACCCGTACAGCGCCGTGCTCCAAACATACACCTTTAACAACCTATTTCGAATTTCTAAATTAACCGTTCGCGAGCATAGAAGTGACTTCTTTTTATTGAAGGCGACTCGACCCTGCACTATCTGCTTTATATTTCTACTACTCCTTCCGCCACGACTTATCTGATTTCCTATTTATAATATGATCTTGATCCCATATCCGAAACTATTATGAGCGTACAGAGACTTACGTACAAATTACCTGGAAGAAACCATGTACCAAAAGCAAAACATCACTGTTGGTTTAATTAACACATTGAAAATTAAATCTTCAGGCATCGATATATTATTGTAGTCACGAACATTAAAAGAATTATTAATGTAAAAGAGTTTATAAACAAACTCATAAATAAAACCTGTCCCTTTTGCTTTATGACATCGTTGGTAAAAATTGAGATTAAGCACTTTCAACTGTTACGGTAATAAAGTTTTCAAATAAAAAGAAACTTTTAATTCACTCCTGCTATTAGAGAAGCGCAGACTTAATATTCTTATAACTAAAGTAAAATAAATAGCATTTTGATGGTTCAATAAACCTAGAGGGAGAATCTTCATATACAGAAGTGGCGATTTGAGACCGAGCATAGGGATGTTCTATTACATACAATCATCACAGGGCGGCATATATTTTATTAAATACAGCTCGGTATAGAAAAATTCGAGCAAATACCTTCAGCGGTCTTTTCAAATAGATAATAAAGTAATAGAACTCCAATTAATACAGTTCAATGCATTTGAGGGGTGGCACTTTTGTTTAAGTGTTCAACTAGTTCCACAGGCTCGCCAAATTATGCACTTTTTTTTAGTACAATATAAACTGATGATTGTTGATTGTCGGTATAGAGGAAGTCAGATAACTCAGGATGGAAGAAGCGATAGAGATATAAAACAAAAGATAGCGCAGGGTCGAGTAGCCTTCAACAAAAAGAAGCCATTTCTATGCTCGGGAACAGTAAATTTAGAAATTTGAAAAAGATTGTTAAAGGTGTATGTCTGGAGACCGGCCCTGTACGGGTGCGAGGTGGACCTAGATTAGTTTACTGTTCACAAATAGTTAAGGATGTGAGATGTTCTAGTTTTAGGGATATGCGAAAATTAGCCCAGAACAGGAAGAAATGGAGAAGCGTGTCTAATAAGTCATAGGACTGACTACCTTATGACCTTATGACCCATGATCATATTGACAAAAACAGAAAAAATTCCGACAAAGAAATGTGTAATTTCCATGTCCGGTGAACGTTTTGCCTTACCTGTAGATACACACAAGTGTAACTTTTGCTCCCCGAGAAAAACATAAAAAAGAAAAGAACATCTTCTCCGAAGACCATCAAGACACCCCGTGCTTTCGCGTCATAAAATTTTAAGTTCGTAAAAAAAGCAGCCCCTAACTTAATCTCGCTTTTAAACCAACCCGATTCGTGAACTTGAGTCTCCAGCTATATATCGACGTCAACTGGTGTGGTGTAGCTCGCAAATAATAATTGAATTTGCGAAGTTACGTACTTTTAACGGCCGAGAACGCAGATGTTCAACTAGCAGAGGGATGCTTTTCTTAAGATTTCACCGCACGGTTGCGAAAATTCCAATTAATGCAACAGAGTCGACTAATTAACTATACATGCACATGGAAAGTTTATTTTAGCATCCAAAGAAGTTGATACAACATGGGTAATTATTTAATCCAAAATTGTACGGAACATATTATGATGCACAACAAGTTCTCATAATGCGGAACAAGTGCTAAATAATTTATTGCTGCTGCAGAAATGCTTCTTAGCTTCTATTAAATTTTAAAACATCTGTACCACACACTAACCGCAACACAATATATCTAAGCAAATAAAAAATGCACCAACGTTATCACAATATATAACCATTTATACGAATTTATACTAAGATCCTTGCCCTTATAGTTCTCGATAGTCTCAGAAATAAAGGAAGAAATTTGTTTGAAGTAGAAAACCTTTGAAAACATCCAGAATAATTCAAAAATTATGGTCATTACGTTTTTGGGCAACAATAAAATATAATACATATTTGAGATCTCAATAATAACCTTTTTATTTTCAATTATTACCCTAATGGCCCACGAAAACTGAAAAGGTTGTAATAATACAGTCCTCTCTGTCTAAAATCTATATATATCAATGGGGTCTTTCTGATTTTCAAGTTTTGTTTTGAACAAAATTACCCTCCGTTTTTGTTTAGAGAATAAGCAATCCCAAACTTTAAATGGATTAGCAAACTAGTGTTTAGTCTGTCCAGTCTTCAAATAGCTCTATACCACTCTGTTCAGTGGTGACTCTTTTGTTTCTTCTTCAAACAAAGCAATCTTCCGTTTTCGCTTTAAAAATTATTGAATAGTTTTTGGTCTGTCCAATTTTTTTCTCTTAAATTGTCCTGCACACCTCTGAATTTTGACGAAACTTTTGCTTTTTCTTCAATTACAAGAAATTCTCCTCTTTCGTTTTGGAATTTAGTAAACCAATTTTTGGTCTGTTCAATCTTCAAATGCATTTTTCTTCTATTAAGTGGCTCTATACCTCCCTGATTAGTAGTGACTTATTTTTATTTCATACAGAACAATCCTCCGTTATTCCTTTGAAAATTGCCGAAAAGTTTTTCAATCAATTCAATTCAATCTTTGAAAGGATTTTTTTTCTTAAATTTTCCTACCTGATTCTGTATATTAACAGGATTCTCCTCTTTGTTCTTCTTCTTCAAGCAGAAAAAATTAGAACTTTTTTGGTTTATCCAATCTTCAAATGGATGTCCCTTAAATGACCCCAGACAATTTTGAACATTGATGAGGGTTTTGTTTCTTCATCAAACGAAAAAGATCCTCCTCTTTTGCTTTAGAACTTAGTAAACCAGTTTTTGACCTGTCCAATCTTCAAATCCTTCATTTTTGCTTTGAAATTACTGAATAATTTTTAGTCTGTCCAATCTTCAAAGGTATTTTTTCCCTTAAATTGTCCTACATGACCGTATAGGTACTCATTTCATCTCTTTCACTTTCAAACTTAATAAACTAGTTTTTGATCTGTCCAATCTTCAAATAAGTTTTCCCTCTTAATGGCCTTACACCATCATATATATTTATGATTTTGCTTCTTCTGATGATCTTCCCCTTTCGCTTTGGAACTTTTTGGGTTTCTGCAATCTTCAAATGGATGTATCTCCCTTAAATGACTCTAGACGATCCTATCCATTGATAAGATTTTTGTTTCTTCATCAAACAAAAAAAGGCCTCCTCTTTCGCTTTAGAATTTAGGGAACCAGTTTTTGACCTAGCCAATCTTCAAATCCTCCATTTTTGCTTTGAAACTACCGAATAATTTTTAGTCTGTCCAATCTTTTTAAAGGGATCTTTTCTCTTAAATTGTCCTACACGACTGTATACTCATTTTCCTCTTTCACTTTGAAACTTAATAAACTAGTTTTTGATCTGTCCAATCTTCAAATGGCCTTATACCATCCTATATATTGGTTAAGCTTTTACTTCTTCTGATGATCTTCCCCTTTCGCTTTGGAACTTTTTGGGTTTCTGCAATCTTCAAATGGATGTATCTCCCTTAAATGACACTAGACGATCCTATCCATTGATAAGATTTTTGTTTCTTCATCAAACAAAAAAAGGCCTCCTCTTTCGCTTTAGAATTTAGGGAACCAGTTTTTGACCTAGCCAATCTTCAAATCCTCCATTTTTGCTTTGAAATTACCGAATAATTTTTAGTCTGTCCAATCTTTAAAGGGATCTTTTCTCTTAAATTGTCCTACACGACTGTATACTCATTTTCCTCTTTCACTTTGAAACTTAATAAACCAGTTTTTTGTCTGTCCAATCTTCAAATGGCCTTATACCATCATATACATTGGTGAAGCTATTACTTCTTCTGATGATCTTCCCCTTTCGCTTTGGAACTGTTTAGGTTTGTCCAATCTTCAAATAGATGTATCTCCCTTAAATGACTCTAGACGATCCTGTACATTGATTAGGCTTTTCTTTCTTCATCAAACAGGAAAGATCCTGCTCTTTCACTTTGGAACTTAACAAAATAATTTTGGACCTATCCAATCTTCAAACAGGTGCTACCTCACCCTGTATATTGGTGAGGCTTTTGTTTCTTCAAAGATCTTCTTTATAAGGTATTGCTTTTAGCATCAGGCAGGTGTAAGCACTTACGTACGAGACGTACATACTTGCATACATAAGTTGTGCAACGTACACGTATCTCGTTACAAACTGTTCCATGTGCTTTCCAACACATCATCGATGTTGTCTAAAAGCTTTACGAGTGTTTCTTCAGCCGTATGAAATTCGATTATTTGCCCACATGAACTAGATATGCAAGCAGCAAGGTGCATTTCAATGTAAATGACAGCGGGATAAAATCGGGAGTTACAAATAGAATAATATTCTATGCGGTTATGAGTTATCTATTAAGTAGGTAATGAATAATACTAGTTACAATCCAAACCGTAAAAACTAATTAAGAACCGTTGGTTGAAAGTTCAGCTTTCATTTAAATTATTGAAATAAACACAAAGCGTTTTTTAGAAAAATTAGTTATTGGCCGTTTATCAGACGAGAACTTTTTAATTATTTTTGTGTTCTATCAAGGCTCAAATTGATGTTCTTTATTGGCCAACTGTACGTAAATGTATTGCTTAAATCTATCAAATTCAGAAACCACAAAATTTTAAAATTAATTGAAAACTGAATGTGACAATGTATTGAACGTACATGTAAAAAAAAGAAGTTAATAAACTCTGAAGTGCATGGCCCTTCTAATGCATAACCTCAAGATTGAGGTACGAAAAAAGGTTTTTGTTTAATCTTAAACTAATTGAACCACAAGATTGGTAAAAGCAATTTTGGGGTAATACACCACACAAAAGATGAGGGAGAATTTCGTGTCGACAACCTCCTATTGGAGGTTTAACAGGACACAGTATCCTTTGAAGAGACAATTAAATTAAATTAGTATCGTCAGGAATGAGGATATTAGATTTTTTGTGATTAGTTATTTTTATCATTATTCTCTAGAGAAAAAAAAAATAAAACAACAGCAAAATAAGAAAACCTTTGCTGGGTCAATTAACGGTTATATATTTTTTCTTATTCAAAATCACTAAATAGCATAAAACAAAGTCGCTTTCCAGCTGTCTGTCCTTATGTATGCTTAAATCATTAAAACTACGCAACGGATTTTGATGCGGTTTTTTTTAAAAGATAGAGTGATTCAAGAGGAAGGTTTATATGTATATTACATGCATAATATAGTAGGGAAACACTGATAATTTTAGAGGTTTCTAATGTGATGTCGTAAATAAACACATTTTTTGCGCTTACATTGCAAACGCTGGCTGAACCCTACGAGATAGATCAAAATAATGTACTACAATATTGTACATCTTAAAAGGGTCTACAAAAAAGTCCGGGATGGTATATGTCTATTTCTGAGGGATAACTCACAATAACCATTTCTATCCTTTATTTTTTATGAGAAATAATGACTTATTTACGAAGCGATTGTAAGCAATACAGCATTAATTTTTATCCAATTAAGTACCTTAAATACATTGTGCATTTAATATAGATCAATATGGCCCTTTACCGCATCTAATTTAAATGAATATTTTCGAAGATATTACAGATTTAAAATGCAGGGACATAGCGGTTGCGGCGGTACCGACCGGGAGGCCGGTTTGTATTGTCTAATGACAAAAAAACTGTGAATGTTGTATATAAAGACATTCTGTAGTATATTTAGTATGTTCAGAGGGTATCTTTTGAAGATTTCCCCTTTTCGATAATAATCTAAACAAAACAAAAATATACATATTTAGTATCAGCATTGCACCCGTGCGAAGCTGGGGAGGGTCGCCAGTATATCATAAATTATATTTATAAAAACGTTTATTAAGTGCCTGTCAGACGCGGATCGCGATTTCGATCTTGTTATTTGATTTCATCATTTAATGTATAAAGCAGTTGTATACATTATCATTAAAGTTTTCAATAACAACATTTATTTTATAGTTTTCTGTTGTGACGTACTATATATGTAGCAGTGAAAGGCAACGAAAAGTTCTTTCAGAGAGATGATGCCCTTGCATAAAACGTTAAAGACATTCATCCTGGCTGATAACAGAGCAAGATTATAGAAATTTGTGCTAGACAAAAAATTTTACGATCATCATAAAAATGAAACCAAGCAAAATGTTTCTCAGATCACTAACTAAACCATTCGGTTAAAGCCATGTTCGTCCCGGTCGGCTGATTGTAGTTCGCTTTTTTGCATGTTTACTGTTAATTACTAGCGTTTATTAATTTATTTGTTAGTGTTTTCTAATTTTGTGAAGTGTTGTATGGATTCAAAAGGATTAGACCAACACCAAAGCGGTTCTTATTGTAAGTACAATACATGATCAATTAGTTTACGAAGATATTTTTAAAATTAAGAGTAATTAGTTTGTGTATTAAATAAAATAGTATAATCAAACTTGAAGTTTAACCATTTTGTTCTTATAGTGCAGAATAATGGATCTGATACGAGATTGAATTTTTTATTTTATGATGTTTCTAGTATTGCTAATTTTTATATAAAAAATAGAACTCAATGTATAAAAATACTTTTTCATTTTCTTTATTTTATTCGTTTCAGATGCTGCTAAGAATTGGTAAGTGATTTGCATGTTTTTGTACTTTTAAGACTAGACTGATGACAAATTAAGACAAATTACGAAAGCATTGACACCACGTCTGCTAAACTTTTACTTAGCAAAAGTGGTGCCATTTAAGGGTAATTCTTTTACAAATGCCGTAAGTACCATCCAGATTTTAATATGCAATAGATAAAATTAGTAGTCTGTAAGAATGTTTCAGTCAACATAAGCAGGTTAAGACGGAAGTTTTCGGGAGTGCTGTGTTAACTTTGATACTGTACTGCAATCAAGTGCACCTATCGCGAATACGGGAATATTCGGGAATGTCGTTTTAGTTCTACGTCCCGATTTTTTTATCGTATCATATTTAAGTGGCCATTGGAGATCGGGTCCGTTTGTACCGTATTTAAGTGCGACGTTCGACAATACGGGAAAATACGGGAGTATTCGGGAATGTTGTTCTAGCAGATATTATCTAAAGACTATTATCGAAAGAATCTTCAACAGTAAAAGACTTCTAAGCAAGACTATCCTTGCCGTTGTGAAAGGACCTTTAATCGCCTGTACCAAGTAAGATGCATGTTTTTTAATATTTTTTCAAGCGTATCCTATGATTGTTGCACTAGACTGACTGACTTATATTTATGTGATACGTATAGATAAACAATCATGAATTTTTCGTTTAATTGGGCAGTGTACGGTCCAGCATTACTGTTTATAGTGTAACGCCGAGGGAAAAAGTGAAGTGATAAACACAATGAAATCAACAAGAAAAATATCACAGGAAGAGATAAGTTAAATGAAATTTTATTTTGATAAATTTTGACTATGACTGAAACTAAATCAAATCAAGAAAAGAAAATCGCATGTAATGTTACATGGATTCTACCACTGTGTATTATTTTAAAATATATTACCTATGACTAATTCCATTTCCACAAAAGTTCTTGTAAAATGCTTTGTCTAGTCAATAAATAATATAACTTATAACTTATTGCAAAAGTTTTTTCAAACCAAGATAACCTAAACAAACCGTAAATTGACCTAATGTTATTTGACATCCTCCCAACGCGTTTTACAGTGATTTTTATAAAATCGAATCGTTCGTGTGTCGTTCTTATTTTGAAAAATTAGAAACGGATCCAAACAAAATTGGAAGAAATTGTTATTGGGTATAGCTATGTATGTGTGCACGTTTGGCTCATCAGAACCGGTTGCGACAGGCCGACAAAAAAAGGGACACTTGAAGGGATAAGGGAAATTGTCGAGAAAGCACTTCGGGAATTGGCAGCAATAGGAAATTGAACAAGTTCGCAACGATGCTGCCGTACCCCGGAAAATTATATTAAATTTCCCAGATACAACGTGGACGGGACACTATCTCTTCGACGTTGTCGTCGAGGTAAACGTATACTATTTCCGCACCATCAAAATCGATTCACATAACGAGCAAAAGTATCCAGAATTATTTACAGGATAAAAAAATTGTCAGCTGAAATGACATCACGAACACGAAATATTGGTTATTTATCATCATTAAGGGAGATAAGAGATGAATTAAATTCACATTAGATTGGTAGAAAAACGAGATATTCTGACAAGTTATACATTAATCATTTAATATTTCAAATAAACATTCAAAAGTATCCCCCTCACTTGGCTAATGCATCCAGTAGTAATTTCAATGGCGACGAAAAATCTTGCGATGATAGGCAGTAAGATATAACAAAACAATCAAAGAAATAATACAAATAAATTTCTTCTTATGTTTCCAGCAGTTTAATGTAAATTTCTACAATTGCATCGATATATGATACCGCTTTCAAGGAATTGATTCAAAGTTTTGGGTCTTTTTCAAACAATTTCTAAATTTGAACGCGCAAAATTTCGATGTTCACAACAGTTTAAACCAATCCTAATGTATTTTTGCTAAATAGAAGGAATTGATTCATAATTTTGAGTCTTTTTCAACCAATTTTTAAATTTGATCGCACAAAATTTCGACATTCACAACGGTTTAAACTAATTCAAATGTATCTTTGCTAAATAGAAGGAACTGATTGATGATTTTGAGTCTTTTTCAACCAATTTCTAAATTTGAAAGCGCAAAATTTCGATATTCACAACGTTTTAAACCAATCCTAATGCATTTTTGCTAAATAGAAGGAATTTATTTATAATTTTGAGTGTTTTTCAACCAATTTCTAAATTTGAAAGCGCAAAATTTTGATATTCACAACGTTTTAAACCAATCCTAATGCATTTTTGCTAAATAGAAGGAATTTATTTATAATTTTGAGTGTTTTTCAACCAATTTCTAAATTTGAACGCGCAAAATTTCGATATTCACAACGGTGTAAACTAATTCAAATGTATCTTTGCTAAATAGAAGGAACTGATTGATGATTTTGAGTCTTTTTCAACCAATTTCTAAACATAGACGAACAACATTTGAAACTTTAAGATGGTTAAAGTCAATTTAATTTGTTTCATACAAAAGCCCGCCAAGGTGAAAATGTGTCAAAGAAATTGATTAATAATTTCTGATACTTTTTAAATAATTTTCAAATTTAAACGAGCTGAAATTCCTCTTTTTGATGGTTTCAAACCAATTTAAATTTGTTCGACAATAACTCGACAGAGTGTGCGTTTTGATGAAAATGTATTTTCTCGAAATCTAAGGAATTGATTGATATTTTCGGGTACTTATAAACCAATTTTCGCATTTGGACACATTTAATTTCGCTTCTTACGATGGTTCAAACCAATTTGAATTTGTATGATGTTAATGGGACAGGATGTTGTAAAAACGTTTTTTTTTTTTAAATATCGAAAGAATTGATTCATAATTAAAATTAACCAATTTTCAAATCAATTTAAATTGTCTTATATTAGGTGCCAACTGTGCATCAAAAACATTAAAATCAAAGTAAAAGATGCAGGTATTTGTAAAAAATGTAGTTACTGACAAAACAAATAAAACTGAAGTGATGATTTCTTTGCAGAAGCATTATAAAGTTCTAACTAGACGTGTAAGAGAAATGGAGATAGTTAATGCAATTGGCTGGCAACTTTTCACTTTAAATTATTAAGAGTTGTTGGAAGCTTGCAGTTCTGTCGCTTTTGAATGACAAATTGGATCGAAAATCTTCTTAAGGAAATGGCGCACTAGTTTCTACTTGCACTGTTTAATGGAACTTCCTCGGGCCAAGCGAGACGCGAAAATAAAACAAAAACGTTATTAAATGCGAGGAACTGTACGAAAGATTTAAAAAGTATTTTCTCAAAACGCAACCAAAGGAACTTTTACTATCTTTCTATATAGATGAAAATTATGTTCGCTGAAAAGTTACAACCAAAGCCGCAAATTGCAATTGCTAAAGTCCAATAAGTACCCACATAGATACATATTTAAATAGAGTTTGCAAAAGATAAGATTAACGCCGAATCACTGCACAGAAAGTTTAAAGATAAGTAAACTTTAAAACTGTTTGTAAAAGATGAATAAAATACGCTTATGAAGCTTTAAAGAAGTAGGAAACTCAAAAATTGAAAGGGGAGCAAGTCGTCAAAATAATATATACAAAAAAAATGTGACTGCTGTCTACCAGGGCAAAGTAGTATTACGTAAATGAAAGTATCAGCAAATTCTTATGCTTAAGTGTACAATGTTGTTGCATACCTATTTACAAACAATTCCTTTAAATTTTAATCATTGATTACAATATATCTATTAAAAAACCATAATGGCCGACATCAATAACAATACGACAACAATTGAAAAAGAATGATGGCCGACAACTGCAACAATTAGAAAAGAATGATGGCCGACAACTGCAACAATTAAAAAGAATGATGGCCGACACTACGTCATAGTGGAACAATAAAAATGGCCGGGGCAGGGGGATGAGCTAGTAATTATAACAAATTTTTTTTTTTTTTTTCTAAATTGTCACTAATAGGCACTTATCCTTTCCTAACAGATGATTCAAAAATAAATAATTTCTTTCAATACTTACTAACTCTATGTTATGAAAAACCGCGATGGTTTTAAATTAGAATACAGGTAGCGCGACAAATAAATATTATTTTCCTTGCTTTGGAACAAATTTCAAAGTTTAATTTACACAACAGGCTGCGTAATTAACAGGATATTAATTTTGTATGCTTTTCCTATGTCACAAAGAACGTTTTCATTTGTTAAATTAAGATAAAATACAGTCCAACTTCGTTGGATATGAAAATCGTAAACAACCATGACTAAAACTTACCTTAGCTTAAGGTCGGAAGGGTCAGGTGGATTATTAATATTGTTTAACACTACACACATTTTACTTTGTATTAATCACGCACAATGTTCGGCTTACATTAATATTTTGCTTTCACACCATTGCAAGGACCAGGCGTACCAGCTTAACTTTAAGAACAATACAAATACACTATATATGGTACAATTAGTACCTGAATATAACATAACTAAATTGTGGAATTGATATTAACAAATTATAAATTCCAATAACAAATTAACTTAAAAAATGTATTTCGGTCTAAGAAAAAGAGCACTCCTGAAATCGCTTGTGAGATATGACTTTGGTGAATATGTAGAGTACGTATTAAAGGTACACAATCAAAATAACAAGAAGATTGATAGCAAATTCCAAATTTTGTTAAGAATAATTGCATTTTTAGTCAAATTTTTGCTTTAAACAGAAATTACCTTCTTGTAAAGATACAAATTTGAATATTTTTGATATCTGGTACGGCATCTGGCACAAACCATCTAAACTTCATAGATAACAGTTAGTGATATCTGTGTTGCCAACGCTCCACTGAAAATCATAGATAGATAATAGATATAGCAGTACCATAGTAAAATAATTACTAGTAGTTACTTTTATTGTCCAAAGATGGCGCATTCTATTTATTTATGTCCGTTTATTTGAATTTATTTTTGTTTTATTAAAAATAAAAGTTAATTATAATTATAAAATGCTTTGTTTTCCAAAAATGACCGAGATATTTTATATTCTTCTGATTCTATTTATTGACCTCATCAAATCTTTGATTATAAATATATGTAATTATTTATAACATAACTTGTGGCTTATTTTCAATAAAATAGATTAGAACTATCAAAATTAAGCGTTCAGACTTCCGGAAATAGTAGCCGCATACGCCTGGTCCACTAAATAAAAAGATTAGTATCCATTCAGAGTATCCAATAGTGCTGTGGGATTCACCCATTTGAATTTCGTCCCTATTCTTGGTAGTTTTATAATCACTGCGCTTTTTATTATGTTTCTAAGTGAAGCAAACAAAATTACACACCCTCAGCAAGTTTATTTAAAATTCACTTCTAGTACACACATAAGCGTTTAATATTAAATATAAAAAAGACTTAGTACAACTTCAGTTATAATATAATGTATATACACTTCCAATTTGGTAACAATTACAAAAATAAGAACAAAAAAACGATCCGTTTAAATAAGTATATGCTAAATTGTAAATCATAGGTATTTCCTTTTATAATTATTTTTCCTTTTTTTGTTCTAAAAATTCATTTGTGGTAAAAATTATGCTAACAATTGGCTAACTACTATACTTGAGGTATGCTGCTCACTTCCATCACTTCATCTGTACAATTGTTAGGCCCGGTGGGACGTTGCTGCGAGTTGTAATGCCTCATAGAACCTATGTGATGGGAATTCTGAAAGGGGTGGTGAAAAGGCACGGGTTGATGACGCAGGGGTGTACTGCCGGGCTTACGGGGAGATCTCGCCTTTACTATATGTGGTTTGTACATATCTTCAAGCACCGACGGTGCAATATAAGTAAATCCCTGCAAGCATTGAAAATTTTGCTTTGAATGAAAAAAAAAACAGCAAGGCAAGAAGCAAAAAACTTCCTTGGACAAAGTATTACACACGTAGAACAAACGATAAATAAAAAATCAACACTGACAAACAAGCATACGACAACATTCCATATCAATTTGCCAATATCGACCTAATTACCTTTCAACTCGCACTAACAGTACTCATCAGAAAATGCTTTTCAATTTTTAAGTAGTATGGATACACTTTTAAACCTACTGTGGGTAACTCCCGTAAAAAGTTATTTCATAAAAGTGAAACTTTGCAATTAATTTTCAAGACCTATTCAACAATAACTCACTCGAAGGGATACATGAAAAACTTTTCACTTCTACCTAAACTCAAAACTTTTTTCAGCATTTTAGTTGCCTTCAAGCTTGCGGTATTGCTATTTGATTACTGAACGGTAAAAAAATAGTTTTTCTCTCACCTGAAATATCATATTGGCACTTTCGCTAAGAGTAGATTCATCTGGTGAATCAATAGGTGTTTGTTTGGTGAATTTGGTATCGAATTGCGAAACGTCATCTTCGCTGGCCTTCAAAAAAATAATATTATTAATTACATTACAAACCAAAACTGATACAAACGAAAAGTACAATAGTTGAATTTGTTGTAGCGCAATTTGTAAACTTCTCACAAATCTTTTATTTGAATGTTTGGAATTTGAATAAGTTCACCGTAATTAAACTTATTCAAAATCACCCCACCCACCTTTCCCTTAATATGACTCTTATATATAAGATTTTATGTCATTTATATATACAAACTAATTCATGAACATTCACCAACTAAAGGCCAACTCCATTATGTTTTCAAAGTACAATAGCTTACTAGACTCGGCTTAAAGGGCGGTTCCAGTTTTCTTGTTAGCACATCATTCCAGTTGATGTGCTTAAAAAACTGGTGCTGTTTGATGCCATCCGCGTCCCCGGGAGAAGACCCCAACCTAGCCAGCACCTGTCTCTTGAGCAATTTCCTTATCAAATCCCTGGCATCGGCAGTTAAATATTGGGGCAGTATCAGCTTGCCTTTAAGGATTTTTTCTATCGTTCTTTTGCGGTTTTCCGCAGTAAAAGGCGGCTAAAAAGCATACCACATATTGGAAAACAATATTATATATAATCTGGAATCCCTAATGTGCTTTCAAATTCAACTCGAAAATTTTAAGGCTTAATATTTACAATTCAATACTAATTCATTGTTTTTAAATTAGAAATTAATAATGAATGAGAAAGGTACTCACAGCCCCTGTTAACATATCATACATAAGAGCACCTAATGACCACCAGTCGACTTCTTTACCATGGCCACTTCTCGTTAATATTTCAGGGGCCCTACAAGTAATATTTATTAAATAATAATTCCTAATAGTTGTTATCAGACAGAAGTGTTTTAAAAATAAATATTTAACGTACATGTATTCTATAGTACCGCAAAATGTGTGTGTAACAATTCCTTCTTGAATGTGTTCCTTACAGAGACCAAAATCGGTCAATTTAACGTGTCCGAAAGCATCTAGTAAAATATTTTCAGGCTTTAAATCTCTGTAAATAATTCCCTGTAAATGCAAGTGCTCTAGTGCTAGAATAATTTCGGATAAGTAAAAGCTAAAAGAAAAAAATTATATAAAATATCACACACAAACTGTTCTCCTAAATTACCATGCAGTATCTTCTAAAAATATTCCTTCACGTTCCAAATGCATGAAAAGCTCGCCTCCACTTAAATATTCTAAAATTAGATACAGTTTGCCTCCAGTTTGGAAGGCATATTTTAAGTCCACTATGAAAGGGTGCTAAAATGACAAAATAAAATATTAAAAAAATTAACATCATATTAAAACATTTTATTCTTACCTTAACTTCTTCTAAAATATTGCGTTCAGCCTTGGTGTGTGCTGTGTCTTTTTGATTTCTAACTATGGAAGCTTTACGAAGAACTTTCATTGCAAATATTGTCCCGGCATCTTGACCAGTAACTTTACGCACCTGAAATACTTTGCCATAGCCCCCTTTCCCCAGTACTTTCCTAAGTTCAAAGTCATGGGGCCCTGTCTTTTCTTGTCCAGGGTTAACATTTTGTTCAGTCAGTTGGACTGTTTCAATGTTATCGTCACTAAAACAAATATTTTTGCTCTTTCAAATGTATACTCTATTAAAAAATGACCCGGAAACTGTAAAAAATTAAATAATACTAGTCAAACATACTAAATAAAACAATTTATAAGGTACATAAAAAAGCTCTTCAAAAGATAAACATATACATATACATGTATGTATACAATACGAATTTATGAGGATAAAAAGCGGTGATTAAACAAACAGAGCGTTGCAAAATCCAGAAACCTAGTAACATGTAATACTTTATAGTTTAGAGCATATTAGTTCATTTTAACTTTTACTTTCACTCAGACCATGTAAAAAGAAAGTCCTACATTTCAATATGATGACATAACCATGACCTACTTACACACTTTACTTCTGTCTTACAAAACTGAAAATAAGGCAAAAACTATTTATTGTTTTACAAATATGCTGCCCATGGGGTGTAAAAAAATAATTTAAAAATTTGATATTGTACATTTTTACTAGCAGTTATTCTTAAATATCTTTTATTTTTGGTGTAAAAAACATAAAAAAAACACAAATTCAAATAGAATAACCCAGACAAATCAAGATCATTAAAATTATTTGACCTAAATTAACCAATTTTACCTATAAGAGATAACTTAACGACTCACATAAGGTTTATCCAAGATAATTATAAAAAGGCTCTTATAATTGATTAATTTGGTATTCACTATCTAGATATGAACAAGATGTAAATGAATACTTACTCTATAATATCATTCACGTTGGGGTTCTGATCATATCCACCCTAAAAATATATAGATATGTAAAACATATGCAAACCAAATAAAAAGTATGTGGCAAGAATTTCAAAACTGAATTAGCACCATGCTTTCAAATATATGTTGTGTAGTATTTTTTTGGCTGTAATACCTCAGTTATTTCAATAATATCGTCATCAGAATCGTCAACTTCTACAGTTTCAATGTCATGTAGCTCAATATCAAATACGCCAGCCATTTTTCAATAACACACTTAATAACTGTAATTTTCACATTCTAGCACAAACGAACAAAGCACATTTCTAGAAATCACTTTGAAATTGATATTACTTTCCAGTTATAGAATTTTCTCACCATGCATTACACTTCGAAGTAAGGTTAAGTACCTCTTCTAAACTGACAACGACAACTAGCTCTGGTTTGTTATTTTGGTATCCGTTTCTAAAACGTTATTTCAAAAATACGTTCTACGACGTTCTTTTGTATTCAATACGTTACTAGTGATAAAATACTAAAAAAAGAAAATTATTTTTGTTTAATCATGCAATATTAGTTGTATTAAAAAAAATCGGTTTTATTTGACCTAAACGGAGAAATGTTTATTATTTAGCAGCTTAGAAAATATGGGCTTTCACTCGATTATAAATCACGTGATTTCTAAAGTTATTTTTCTGTTACGATCACTTAATGTAAAAATAAAATCATTTTTTCCAACAACATAGACAACCTTCCTTACAGTACTGTTACACTGGTAAAGCCCGATGGCCTTGCAATATCAATTAATCAAAAATAAAACGCATTTATTCTAAAAGATTTTGCCTTATCAATTAGATGAAAATTGAAAATGCTTATCTATAAAACTATTAACAACATAAACATTTTCAATACGTAGTTATCTTTACAACTTTGAGACTTCATTATCGTCATAAATTACATGGCGAATCGAAATGAATTTTACACTTACTGTTTTTTGTTTTTAGTTGCAAAGAATATCAACAGAAGAAAATGCTTTTTTTTGTATTCTCCAAAAGAGCCATTGAATTATGGCTAAAAGTTTCATGTTTTTTTTAAATATTTTTTCAAAATCAACCATTAATACATTAATACGCATGCGTATTGAATAATAATTTTCCAATAGAAGAAGAATGCTGTTGAGGATATTCAAACGCATAGGTTAGGTCAACACGCTGTGTTTGTATGACTTTGTATGTTCTAGATTTTTTATTTAACTTAATTAATTAACGTTAGATTTGTGTATTAATTATTTAATATGGCTGATAATAAAAGTAAAAAGGTATGTATCTTTCTTTTACTGGTTACAATGACACAAAGTTTTCACAAAATCTCTACGTTTTGACATGAGCCTTTTCGACCGATTCCCATTAAATTTATTTCCTTACCATGTCTCTTCCTAATTTAAGTATATATTCAGGGAATAGTCGCCCCGACAGTATCTTCCTCAATTCTGTATACGGAAAAGAAGTACGATGTCACCACAAAATCGATTTTAAATGCTTGATTGTGTATGTTTGACTTTTATTAGGTGCAAGAGTACAAGGATTCATTGAAAGCCAAAGCAGAAGAATTAATTTTAAAGGGATTTCCAGAAACGATTGTAAAGCTTAATGACATTTTAAATACACCAAAATTCAAAGATAGAAGTTTCTCAGAAGTCCATCAAGAAGTAAATATTCCAGTGCCTGATCCCGTATTGTTTAACAGTCATGATGATGATCTGCCACCCCTAAAGAAGATTAAACGTGATAGCAGTATATCTAGTGATGGCACAAATGTGTTTGTACTTCCTAATGGACCTGTGCCTACTAACAAGTTGCTGTTGGAAGTAATTGATATTGTGAAACCCCATATTAGAAAACTGATTGAGGACTCAAATTTAGTAAGGAATGCAACAATTCTAACAATAATAATTATATACACTGATCAAT
This sequence comes from Agrilus planipennis, assembly GCF_000699045.2. Taxonomy (NCBI): domain Eukaryota; kingdom Metazoa; phylum Arthropoda; class Insecta; order Coleoptera; family Buprestidae; genus Agrilus; species Agrilus planipennis. The sequence continues at coordinate 1,738,646 of NW_020442445.1, forward strand.
TTTTCTTTGCAGCTGAAGATGTGGATTTCTTACATGATTCCGAAAATTGAAGATGGGAATAATTTTGGAGTATCAATTCAAGAAGATACATTGGCTGAAGTTCAGTCTGTAGAGTCTGAGGCTACGGCGTTCTTTGACCAGATTTCACGTTATTTTGTCTCCAGGGGTAAATTAATTTCGAAAGTAGCAAAATATCCTCACATTGCTGACTATAGGATGGCCGTTCAAGAACTTGACGAAAAAGAATATTTGAGTTTATGGTTGACCATGGCCGAAATCAGAAATCGATACTGTTCATTGCATGATATGGTCATTAAAAATATTGATAAGATAAAGAAGCCACGTCCGAATAACGCAACAGAGTCACTGTACTAACTTAAATAAAAGTATTAATAAGTTTCTGTAACTTTTGTTTGTTTTCTTTCCGTCATTTTTCTATTAGTTTTTGATTTCTTAATAAAAAACTTATATATTCATTTAAATAATAAGTTTAAATGATTTGATAGAGGATTCTGTCATACTTTTCTTTATTATTTATTTACTAATCAAACCAGAAATAAGCTACTATTTTGAATAAGTAATATAAAAAGATTCGTACTGATTTTTGAAAAAAATCACATTTTTTTGCTAGATAAATGTAATAAAAGATAAATTAGATATTTTCTCGTTTAAAAAGAGCGCACTTTGCTTCATCAAGGTAGACAACCCATTATACTTGGCTGTGAATGGAAAACAAAACTTCATTTTCTGAAAAATTCTGCCAGGCTTAGGCAGCCCACCTTGCAGATATTTAATATTTAAATGTATTAAAAGACATAATTCTTTAAAAATTGTTTAACTGCGAAATAAATTGAAAAAAAACAATAAACAAGGATATTTATCTCTTGACTTTTATATTGTTAAGCTGAACTATCAAATATTAAGTCAATATTCCACATTTTAAAATATTATTCGATGTTGGAATGATTATTATTTGCTTTTATTATATTTCACAAAATTATCAAACAGTTTATTCGGGAATAAATGAACTTATACCTACGAATGTCCATAAATAGTAGCTACTTCTTTTGCATGTCATGTTCTTTTTTAATTATTTTAATAAAAAGAATGAAACTACTATTAACCACCCTATACATGTGCGCTATATCGATTAAGAATTGATTATATTAAATAATTACAATTTCAATTGTGCGTTTTTTCTTTTAATTAATTTTATTATATAAGATAAACGATTTTTCACCCTATATATATTGACAATATTATGGTAAGTGAGAAGAAAATAAGAAAATAATGAAAACCGTTTAATAAACTGTCGAATCCATAAGGCATAGAGAAGGAGAGCTGGAGGTTTAATAATGCTGCTCGACCTAGTGGCCCACTCGACTTGAGCCACAGAAAATGAATAAAGCTTTGGAATGCCAACGATTCCAAAGCTCTTTCATTCTCGTCATGTGCCGTGTAGGAGGTGAAGGGGCAACTTCTCATTTTCACCCCCCACTGTAGATTAATTGTGCGATCAAAACGCTTCCTCTTTTCCTCAGAGCAAATTTTCGCTGATTATTTTATTTTGAACTTGTACAAAAATTTTCGAAATATTATATGGGATACGAGTTTGCTTTTCAAACATATTATTCTTTTGTATCTGACTATTATTTCAATTCAATTCAAATAAAAGAAAGCAAAATAAAAAACTGTAACAAATCATCAAAAAATGTTTTCCGACCTACCTATGTTTATTAAATTTTGTCAATGTTGAGTTCAAATTGACCCAAAGCCCATCCCTGTTAGTCCACCTCATTGTAATATTTGAATATTTTAAACTTTTTTTGTTCTTTTTTTTAATATGGATACGTACCATTCAAAATATATAATTGCTTTAATTTATTTACTTAAAATAAGTAAATGACAAAAGAAAATAAGTAACAAGGGGTACAAGGGGTTAATTTAAAGTATATAATTTTTTAATCAAACAAAATATTACATAACTCTTTGTTAAATACTTGTTAGGTAATAAAAATAGAAATTATCTTCTAAAACATGTGAGGGTCCTTGATGACGAAAAGATTTTTTTTACAAAAATATGATGTAACTTCAGCTATCACTTGAAGAGCGTTTATTAAGAAATAATTTGTTTTCTAATATTCAATTTATGCTAAGAAATTGCTAGGAACTCGGTTCTGCATATAAATATCGTTATGGCAGTAATTTTCAGCGTGAAAACTCTATTGGATCTAACTCTTGCGTTGGTGTGGAGGGGTGAATATGAGTGAAAATCACCCTTCTACTTGTGGTAAATTCAGAACATCCCACCTTAGAAGTTGCTGCCGTATTCCTTCAAGCAACAGGTAGGATTTTTCATTCTTCTAATGCTTTTTCATTTTTTTTTATTAACTATTAATAATTAATAAA
>NW_020442445.1:1747585-1786079 GCF_000699045.2 Agrilus planipennis
TATAATTTTCAGACAAATGAAGGGCGACTTTTCATTATTGTAATAATAATAATGTAATTTATATTAAGTCATTACGTTTTCGCAATTTTTAAAAATAGATTTAGATTTTAAATACTTGTATTGTATTACAAAGATTTACATGTGTACGAATTGTTTATTTTATTTCAGCTCGGTCTGGTGTGCTTTCGCCTGAAAGGCAATGATAAGTTGAATGAAAAACTTCTTAGCAATATAAACGCTTCGGGAAAACTTCATATGGTCCCAGCGTCAGTTCGCGACAAATATGTCATCAGATTTTGCGTTGTTGCGCAAAATGCAACTGATGAAGACATTGGTAAAAAAATTAAGTTTTTTATGTGCTGATGGATTCTATCAACACTTTTAAGGATATTCTATTAAACAATGTCAGTTTCTCGGTCTTACTCAGTGAGAAATGAGCCTGCAAGTCTTACAAAAATAATTGAATATTTCATTTTATCATTCATACATTAAAAATAAAATTATTCTTTTTACGATAATAGGAATATCCTACTTCTATAGATCACTATGACAAGGTAAAGACGTTTCTTTTAAGCGTTTTTAAGTTTTTTATAAAGCCTTATTTCTTAAATCGGTCGAATTTGTTCTATTTCATGCAACTTTCAATGTTTTGTCCAAGGTTAGCAAAATTATGGACAAGCAAACAAGCCAATCCATACAGTAGAACATTATTATATGTATATAACAACTGCTCAACTTCCGTTGCCGATTTTGCGTTGCTGCGTGCGCAATTTCCGTCCCTTCCTAAAGTTTTACTCTTAAAATGCCAAAATGAATCCTTGATTATATAATGTAGGAAGTAACGTGAAATTTTAACTTTTTCAAATATACAATAATTTGAAAAAGCCAAAATAGATTAATAAGACTTTTCTCTAGTTCATTCTAATCACTTAGAACATACTATAACTAACGTTAATTCTACTAGCAGATACTGTTTATTAATTGAAATTTGGCCAACATATTGGATTTTTACGATCAGAATGAAAAGACGTAGCGGTTTTGTAAATTCATAAACGATAAAATTTATTGGCCAATAAATTTGAAGATCTTAATTTGATTTCTTTCAGATTATGCATGGGATACTATAAAAGAATTTGCTTCTGATTTATTGGAAAGTCAAGCTATAGAAAAGTTAAAAGTTATAAAGAAACAATAATAAATCAGTAATTGAGAAAAGCAAGCGAAATATTTCTTTTCGGATTATATCAACGCTTAATTTGTACTAGACTTTGGTGGAGTTTGTACGAAGTTCTTATTTAAAAAAAATGGACCAAAATGAATTTCGAAAAAGGACAAAGGAAATGGTGGAATACATTTGCAATTATCTGAAACATATCGAGTCGAGAAGGGTAACACCAACGGTGGAGCCGGGTTATTTAAAAAAATTAATATGCAACGAAGCACCGGAAAATCCCGAAGATTGGGATGTTATTATGTGTGATGTCGAATCAAAAATAATGCCAGGTATTACCCATTGGCAACATCCTCGTTTTCACGCATACTTTCCATCAGGAAATGCATTTCCGTCTATTATTGCTGACATGTTGTCCGATGCCATTGCTTGTATGGGATTTACCTGGGTAAATAAATCGCTTTTTAAGCTGTATACATTTGTTTTTAGAAATTTGTTGCTAAGTTTTTTTTGCTACCTTACTAATTTTTTATGTGTATGTATTTCTTTTAGGCCGCAAGTCCTGCCTGTACCGAACTGGAAAAAATTGTCCTTGACTGGTTTGGTAAGATTTACAAAAAGAAAGAGCTTCAATACATTTTAATAAGTTTATGCTCATTTTTGGAACGCTTTAATTTTAGGAAAGGCAATAGGTTTACCGGACGAATTTTTAACATTGAGTGAAGACAGTNATATTAATTTTAGGGAAGGCAATAGGTTTACCGGACGAATTTTTAACATTGTATGAAGACAGTAAGGGTGGAGGTGTTATACAGGTAAACTATAAAAAGGAAGAAAGGTTTTGATTGTAAAAATTATCTCTTATTTAAGACTTCTGCCAGTGAATGTGTATTGGTAACTATGTTAGCAGCAAGGGCTCAAGCTTTAAAACGCTTGAAACAGCAGCACCCTTTTGTAGAAGAGGGGTTACTACTGTCCAAATTGATGGCATACTGTTCAAAAGAAGCTCATTCTTGTGTTGAAAAAGCTGCAATGATATGTTTCGTGAAACTGAGAATTTTAGAGCCCGATGAAAAATCATCGCTTAGGGGACAAACTCTGCTAATGGTACGCTAGAAATGTTTTGGGGGAGAGATTTTTGTCAGTTTTGAATGTTTTTCACTCTCCTTAAGGCAATGGAAGAAGACGAAACAATGGGTTTGATACCTTTTTTTGTTTCAACCACTCTTGGAACAACATCTTGCTGTTCGTTCGATAATCTTTCTGAAATAGGGCCCATTTGCAAAAAATTCCCCTCAGTGTGGCTCCATGTCGATGCAGCATACGCAGGAAATGCGTTTATCTGCCCAGAACTCAAACATTTACTTAAAGGTACTCATCCATCTTTCTAGGGACAAATTCTTTTGTATGTTCCATCATTGTTGTCATCTAGGTGTCGAATATGCCGATTCTTTTAATACAAATCCAAACAAGTGGTTGTTGGTAAATTTCGATTGTTCTACCATGTGGGTTAAGGACAGATATCGACTTACCTCGGCTCTCGTGGTGGACCCTTTGTATTTGCAGCATGGTTACAGTAATACTGCAATCGATTATCGACACTGGGGGGTTCCCCTCAGTAGACGATTTCGCTCATTGAAACTTTGGTTCGTTATGAGATGTTACGGTATATCTGGTCTGAAAAATTACATTCGACACCACATTCGACTGGCCAAAAAGTTCGAACTTATGGTTATGCGCGATAGGCGGTTCGAAATTTGTAATGAAGTTAAGGTAAAAAAAAATAAAGATTGCATTTTCATTTTTTGTTTGATAGGCAAATCCAAAAAATCAAACAAGTGTTTATAATTTTCAGACAAATGAAGGGCGACTTTTCATTATTGTAATAATAATAATGTAATTTATATTAAGTCATTACGTTTTCGCAATTTTTAAAAATAGATTTAGATTTTAAATACTTGTATTGTATTACAAAGATTTACATGTGTACGAATTGTTTATTTTATTTCAGCTCGGTCTGGTGTGCTTTCGCCTGAAAGGCAATGATAAGTTGAATGAAAAACTTCTTAGCAATATAAACGCTTCGGGAAAACTTCATATGGTCCCAGCGTCAGTTCGCGACAAATATGTCATCAGATTTTGCGTTGTTGCGCAAAATGCAACTGATGAAGACATTGGTAAAAAAATTAAGTTTTTTATGTGCTGATGGATTCTATCAACACTTTTAAGGATATTCTATTAAACAATGTCAGTTTCTCGGTCTTACTCAGTGAGAAATGAGCCTGCAAGTCTTACAAAAATAATTGAATATTTCATTTTATCATTCATACATTAAAAATAAAATTATTCTTTTTACGATAATAGGAATATCCTACTTCTATAGATCACTATGACAAGGTAAAGACGTTTCTTTTAAGCGTTTTTAAGTTTTTTATAAAGCCTTATTTCTTAAATCGGTCGAATTTGTTCTATTTCACGCAACTTTCAATGTTTTGTCCAAGGTTAGCAAAATTATGGACAAGCAAACAAGCCAATCCATACAGTAGAACATTATTATATGTATATAACAACTGCTCAACTTCCGTTGCCGATTTTGCGTTGCTGCGTGCGCAATTTCCGTCCCTTCCTAAAGTTTTACTCTTAAAATGCCAAAATGAATCCTTGATTATATAATGTAGGAAGTNGTAATCTCATTTCTGTAGTTCTCTACTAGAATCACTTAAATAAGAAACGTTAATAAATAATCTATCAATTCTACTAAAACTTCTATGGAGCAATAGTTTAACGCAATAAAAAACAATTTGGTTTGAAAGTTATAAGAAACAATATAAAAAATCAATAATTGAGAAAAGCAAACAAAAAAATTTTTTTGGGATTATTATTAGTGTTGTAAATTTTGGTACAGTTTGTAGAAAATTGTTATTCAAAAAAATGGACCGGGAGGAATTTCGAAATAGGGGAAAGGAAATGGTGGAATACATTTGTAATTATTTGGAACATATCGAATCGAGAAGGGTAACACCGTCGGTGGAACCGGGTTATTTAAAAAAATTAATTTCTAAAGAAGCACCGGAAAATCCCGAAGATTGGGATGTTATTATGAGAGATGTCGAATCAAAAATAATGCCAGGTGTTACTCATTGGCAACATCCTCGTTTTCACGCATACTTTCCATCAGGAAATTCATTTCCGTCTATTCTTGGTGACATGTTGTCCGATGCCATTTCGTGTATCGGATTTTCCTGGGTAAATAAATCGCTTTTTAAACTGTATCCATTTGTTTATTTTTAGAATCCGGTTGCAAACATTGTTTTCTGCTTCCTTGACAATTTTAAATGTGTTCCTACTTAAAAAAATACATATGTATATGTATTTATTTTAGGCAGCAAGTCCTGCTTGTACTGAATTGGAAACCATTGTCCTTGACTGGTTTGGTAAGATTTACAAAAAGAAAGAGCTTCAATACATTTTAATAAGTTTATGCTCATTTTTGGAACGCTTTAATTTTAGGAAAGGCAATAGGTTTACCGGACGAATTTTTAACATTGAGTGAAGACAGTAAGGGTGGAGGTGTTATGCAGGTAAACCATGAAAAGAAAGCAAGGTTTTGATTGTAAAAATTAAGTTGTCTCTTATTTAAGGGTTCCGCCAGTGATTGTGTATTCGTATGTATGTTAGCAGCAAGGACCCATGCTATAAAACGCTTGAAACAGCGGCACCCCCTTGTAGAAGAGGGGACACTACTGTCCAAATTGATGGCTTACTGTTCAACAGAAGCTCACTCTTGTGTTGAAAAAGCTGCAATGTTATGTTTTGTAAAACTGAGAATTTTGGAGCCCGATGAAAAATCGTCGCTTAGGGGACAAACTTTGCAAATGGTACGCTAGAAATGTTTTGGGTTAGAGATTTTTATCAGTTTTCAATGTTTTTCACTCTGCTTAAGGCAATGGAAGAAGACAAAACAATGGGTTTGGTACCTTTTTTCGTTTCAACCACTCTTGGAACAACATCTTGTTGTTCGTTCGATAATCTTTCTGAAATAGGACCCGTTTGCAAAAAATTCCCCTCAGTGTGGCTCCATGTCGATGCGGCTTACGCAGGAAATTCATTTATCTGCCCAGAACTCAGGCGTTTTCTTAAAGGTACCTACTGGTCAATCTTTCTAAGTACAGATTCTTTTTCTATTTCCTAACTTTATTGTCATCTAGGAGTCGAATATGCCGATTCTTTTAATACAAACCCCAACAAGTGGTTGACGGTAGCTTTTGATTGTTCTACCATGTGGGTTAAAGACAGAAATCGACTTACTTCGGCCTTCATAGTCGACCCTTTGTATTTACAACACGGTTACAGTGATGCTGCAATCGATCATCGACACTGGGGGATTCCCCTCAGTAGACGATTTCGCTCATTGAAACTTTGGTTCGTTATGAGATGCTGTGGTTTATCTGGTCTGAGAAATTACATTCGACACCATATTCGCTTGGCCAAAAAGTTCGAACATATGGTTAAGCACGATAAGCGGTTCGAAATTTGTAATGATGTTAAGGTAAGAGAAATAAAGACTGCGTTTTTCCTTTTCTCCTTTTTTTGGTAGGAAAATCCGAAAAATCAAACAAGAGTGAATAATTTTCAGACAAATTGTAATAACAATATTGTAATTTATATTAAGTCAATGTGTTTTCGCAATTTTGAAAAATAGATTTAGATACTTGTATTTATAAAGCTGTACGTGTATTTTATTTCAGCTCGGTCTGGTCTGTTTTCGTTTGAAAGGCGATGATCACTTAAATGAAAAACTTCTTAGCAATATAAACGCTTCGGGAAAACTTCATATGGTCCCAGCGTTGGTTCGCCACAAATATGTCATCAGATTTTGTGTTACGGCACCAAATGCAACTGATGAAGATATTGGTAAAAAATAAGTTTTTTATGTGCTCCACTTCTAATGATATTCAATTAAACCTTGTTGTCAATTTCTCGATATTACCGGGCGGGAAATGAGCCTATTAAAAATACGTATACCCTATTTCTATAGACCGCGCTGATTCGGGTCTAGGGGCCGTAATGCTGGATGTAAACTCGAATATCCAACCGAAGACGACCTTTAGACCCCAGTCACGATAACATCAATTCACCAACCGGCCGCGAAAGCCTTTAACAGTTTGTTACATGACTATTACCTAACTTCCGTTGAAGGTTCATGTTTTACGCGAAACTTCCGTCTCTTACTAAAGTATTACTCTAAACGTATCAAAAAGAGTACAAGTTCAAAAAGAAATTTTTGATTAAATAATGTATAAAGTTTCGTAACATTTTAATTTTTTCGAATACACAACCGTTTAAAAAAAATTACAACGTGCAATTATACAACACGCTACTGAAGTGAAACTTCTTCAAACACACAAACATACCGGGATAGGGGTTAAGAAATTGGTTTAGTGGTATTATTTGTACACTATGAATTTAAATTTTACACTATACATGCCGGAGTTGCCTGTAACGAACGTTGCATTTAAGCGCACTCACGGCTCAAGCGATCCCCACTACGAACTCCACTACGTGACCGAGTAGAGCGAGGACATCCGTTGCACGATTTCGTTACATAGCAACTCGCATGAAACGAACTTAACCTACCGTGCGTAAAGAAGTTTCACTTCAAACAACTGTAATAATCTCAATGATGCACATTCCTTAATCGAGCGTACCGTATATTAACTAACGTATTTTCTGTTTATTAATTGAAGTTTGGTAAATGTGTTGGAAAGTCGTAACGGTTTTATAAATTCATAAACGATGAAATTTATTAGCCAATAAATTTGAAGATCTTAATTTAATCTCTTTCAGAGTACGCATGGGAAATTATAAAAGAATTTGCTTCTAGTTTATTGGAAGCTAAAGAAAATGAAGAGGTAACTACCTGTATACTAATATACTATTTTCTTTTTAAAATGGATTAAAAATTATCCGACAAGTTCAAACGATCAGGTTTTTCTTGTTCTATTATTCCATTACACATTTTAGGAAATTTCTGACGGTAGAAGGCGAAAACGTTCTGCTTTTATGCGTTCTTCTTTTGTGCGCATGGTCAGCGATTCTAAATTTTACAACCCTTCAGTTGGAAGAAAGCCCCATGCAATAACAGGTTCTGAAAATAACCCAATGCAACCATTGCGGTAAGTAAAATAAAAATCGCATAACTTTTACTTTAATTTTAGGTAACACAGTATCTGCTTATAATCCTAAAAACTATTTACAATTTTTTTGTTTATTTTAATTGTAGGAGTTCATCTAGGATAAGTTGGCCATTAGCCTATTTAATTAGAGGGACTGAAGAAGAAGGGTAAAACGAGTTTCGGTGTAAAAAGGGTCAAGTTGAAACGATTTTGTTTTTAGTGTTCCTCATTTGGACCAATCAGGATCAGGAAATGATGGCAGTCATTCGTCGAGTGCTAAACAGGACAACAAGCCGAAATAAATGTTTTAGTAAAAGGCAAAGAAGTATCAAATATTCCCATTCTATTGAATTTTTTCGTTGTTTTCTTTATAAAGAAATTGTAGCGAATCACATTAATATTTAGGTTTGAGTCACCTTTTCTTTGAAACACAACTTAAGTAAAGTCGTAAAAAAAACATTTATTTTCTTTTGAAATTCATGATCTGCAGAATGTACTAGTTCTTAAAATATTTAGATTTTCACCACTCAAAATTCAATTTTCTGTATAAATTAGTTGCATTTTAAATTACGCAGGGCGTAGGGCACTTTTAAAAACTAGCTAAATATTATGTGACAAGAAGATATAATATAATACGCGTTCGGATTCTTTTGTAGCGATTTTCCTTTCATTTTCGAAACAGCCCACCTTCTTCATAAATCTGATTCGTACAAATAGTTCGGACTGTTCCAAATAAAATAAATTGACCTGCTCTATTTTTATAAGCTTGATATATTTGTTTTTGCGATGCTTAGGTAAGTTTACAACAGATCTTCATTGCAGAACATTATTACAGATCTAAATTAAACTTTTTTTAATACGCAATAATTTCTTTTTTAAGTAAGTCGAACTGAAATAAAAAAATATCGCACATTGTTTCAAAGAGTCAAAGAGATAATTTTTACGCAAAAGAACATAAATGTATCTACTACGTCCAGATACGTCATACGTAAATTAGGTAGCGTCGATAGAATTATTTTTTTGTGGTCTTTGGAACGAAAAAGGCCGCAGAAAACGTTAAAAAGTTCATTCATAACAATAACACTCACACTGAAACAGCTACTACATAATAATAGTGTCCTTCGATGTTACAGAAATGTCACACATGATTTATAAACTGCATAAAATCAAACGGAAGGGAAATGTACACCCAGGTTTTACAAAATTAATCTAACAGGATGTACAATTAAAATATGTTCAAGTTATACTTGTATTTTTGCACGTAGAATTTTGTTTTCCAATCCCTTTCAGAGATACCTATAAATAGAAAGAAACATCTCTTTAATTCATTAATTTAATTGTGAGAAATAAATTTCCCATTTTTTTTAATGAAAGTTTTTTAGTTCAACTAAAAAACTGACCAGTGGTGGGCGTCCACTAAACAACCCACTTATATAAAAAAAACAATTAAACTACTTGTATTGTATAACTAANGTGAATGTGTATTGGTAACTATGTTAGCAGCAAGGGCTCAAGCTTTAAAACGCTTGAAACAGCAGCACCCTTTTGTAGAAGAGGGGTTACTACTGTCCAAATTGATGGCATACTGTTCAAAAGAAGCTCATTCTTGTGTTGAAAAAGCTGCAATGATATGTTTCGTGAAACTGAGAATTTTAGAGCCCGATGAAAAATCATCGCTTAGGGGACAAACTCTGCTAATGGTACGCTAGAAATGTTTTGGGGGAGAGATTTTTGTCAGTTTTGAATGTTTTTCACTCTCCTTAAGGCAATGGAAGAAGACGAAACAATGGGTTTGATACCTTTTTTTGTTTCAACCACTCTTGGAACAACATCTTGCTGTTCGTTCGATAATCTTTCTGAAATAGGGCCCATTTGCAAAAAATTCCCCTCAGTGTGGCTCCATGTCGATGCAGCATACGCAGGAAATGCGTTTATCTGCCCAGAACTCAAACATTTACTTAAAGGTACTCATCCATCTTTCTAGGGACAAATTCTTTTGTATGTTCCATCATTGTTGTCATCTAGGTGTCGAATATGCCGATTCTTTTAATACAAATCCAAACAAGTGGTTGTTGGTAAATTTCGATTGTTCTACCATGTGGGTTAAGGACAGATATCGACTTACCTCGGCTCTCGTGGTGGACCCTTTGTATTTGCAGCATGGTTACAGTAATACTGCAATCGATTATCGACACTGGGGGGTTCCCCTCAGTAGACGATTTCGCTCATTGAAACTTTGGTTCGTTATGAGATGTTACGGTATATCTGGTCTGAAAAATTACATTCGACACCACATTCGACTGGCCAAAAAGTTCGAACTTATGGTTATGCGCGATAGGCGGTTCGAAATTTGTAATGAAGTTAAGGTAAAAAAAAATAAAGATTGCATTTTCATTTTTTGTTTGATAGGCAAATCCAAAAAATCAAACAAGTGTTTATAATTTTCAGACAAATGAAGGGCGACTTTTCATTATTGTAATAATAATAATGTAATTTATATTAAGTCATTACGTTTTCGCAATTTTTAAAAATAGATTTAGATTTTAAATACTTGTATTGTATTACAAAGATTTACATGTGTACGAATTGTTTATTTTATTTCAGCTCGGTCTGGTGTGCTTTCGCCTGAAAGGCAATGATAAGTTGAATGAAAAACTTCTTAGCAATATAAACGCTTCGGGAAAACTTCATATGGTCCCAGCGTCAGTTCGCGACAAATATGTCATCAGATTTTGCGTTGTTGCGCAAAATGCAACTGATGAAGACATTGGTAAAAAAATTAAGTTTTTTATGTGCTGATGGATTCTATCAACACTTTTAAGGATATTCTATTAAACAATGTCAGTTTCTCGGTCTTACTCAGTGAGAAATGAGCCTGCAAGTCTTACAAAAATAATTGAATATTTCATTTTATCATTCATACATTAAAAATAAAATTATTCTTTTTACGATAATAGGAATATCCTACTTCTATAGATCACTATGACAAGGTAAAGACGTTTCTTTTAAGCGTTTTTAAGTTTTTTATAAAGCCTTATTTCTTAAATCGGTCGAATTTGTTCTATTTCACGCAACTTTCAATGTTTTGTCCAAGGTTAGCAAAATTATGGACAAGCAAACAAGCCAATCCATACAGTAGAACATTATTATATGTATATAACAACTGCTCAACTTCCGTTGCCGATTTTGCGTTGCTGCGTGCGCAATTTCCGTCCCTTCCTAAAGTTTTACTCTTAAAATGCCAAAATGAATCCTTGATTATATAATGTAGGAAGTAACGTGAAATTTTAACTTTTTCAAATATACAATAATTTGAAAAAGCCAAAATAGATTAATAAGACTTTTCTCTAGTTCATTCTAATCACTTAGAACATACTATAACTAACGTTAATTCTACTAGCAGATACTGTTTATTAATTGAAATTTGGCCAACATATTGGATTTTTACGATCAGAATGAAAAGACGTAGCGGTTTTGTAAATTCATAAACGATAAAATTTATTGGCCAATAAATTTGAAGATCTTAATTTGATTTCTTTCAGATTATGCATGGGATACTATAAAAGAATTTGCTTCTGATTTATTGGAAAGTCAAGCTATAGAAAAGGAAGAGGTAACTACCTGTTTACTGATATATATCGTTTTCTATTAAAAAGAATTAAAAATTGTCCCACAAGCGGGTCAAACTATGAGATGTTTCTTTTTCTATGTAATTACATATTTTAGGAACTTAAAGATGAAATTTCTGAAGTTGTGGAACGTAAAAGGAAAGAAGTTCTGGCATATAAGCGTTCGTTTTTCGTGCGCATGGTTAGCGACCCTAAAATTTACAACCCTTCAATTGCAAAGGCCCTCGCATCAAGAAGATTACTTTCTGAGACGGAAACGTCTTCCGAAAATGTCACAGTGCAGCCACCGCCGTAAGTAAAATAAATACAAGTAAATCGCATAATTTTTTGTTTAATTTTAGGTAACACCGTAAGTACCCGCTTAAAACTTTTAAAACTATTTAAATTTTATTTGCTTATTTTTGTTTTAGGAGTACATCTTGGATAAGTTGGCCATTAGCCTTTTTATTTCAAGGGGCTGGAGAGGAAGGGTCGTCGAGTAACGTCCCCATTCGGTAAAGGGAGTTTTGGTGTAAAATTGGCCAAGTTGAAAGGATTTTGTTTCTAGATTTCGTCACTTGGATACAAATATACGTCTAAAGGCGTCTTCCAAGGACCCATCAGGATCAGGAAATGATGGCAGTCATTCGCCCTCTCCTGAAAGGGACAATAACAAATCTCCCAAAAGATCGCCAGTATTATCTCGTAAAAATGATAAATAAATGGGCCAAAATAATTAAAGCATCCTAAAGCAGTTTTTTCTTCCTCTCTCTCTCTTTCTGTATTTTCTTCTTAAAATTTCCATCCAATAAAATACTACAGCAGCCAAAATAAGCGTTTCATTAAAAGGCAAAGAAGTATCAAATATTCCCATTCTATTGAATTTTTTCGTTGTTTTCTTTATAAAGAAATTGTAGCGGGTCACGGCACTGTAGAAAATGGGAAATGTTTGGGTTTCAATCACCTTTTCTTTAAAAATACACCTTGAGCAAAATCGAAAAAAAAACATTTATTTTCTTTTGAATTTCCTGATCTACTACTACTTTCAACCACAACTTGCACAAAAATTCAGTTTTCTATACAAATTAATACCTAGCTGCATCTTAAGTTACGCAGGGCAATTTTAAAAAGCCAGCCACAGATTGTGTGGCAAGAAGTTGTACTATAACAGTCCTTTGGATTCTATTTTAGCCCACCTTCTTCGTAAATCTGATTTCGTTCAAATAGATCGAACTGTTCCAAATAAAATAAATTGACCTGCTCTATTTTTATAAGCTTGATATATTTGTTTTTGCGATGCTTAGGTAAGTTTACAACAGATCTTCATTGCAGAACATTATTACAGATCTAAATTAAACTTTTTTTAATACGCAATAATTTCTTTTTTAAGTAAGTCGAACTGAAATAAAAAAATATCGCACATTGTTTCAAAGAGTCAAAGAGATAATTTTTACGCAAAAGAACATAAATGTATCTACTACGTCCAGATACGTCATACGTAAATTAGGTAGCGTCGATAGAATTATTTTTTTGTGGTCTTTGGAACGAAAAAGGCCGCAGAAAACGTTAAAAAGTTCATTCATAACAATAACACTCACACTGAAACAGCTACTACATAATAATAGTGTCCTTCGATGTTACAGAAATGTCACACATGATTTATAAACTGCATAAAATCAAACGGAAGGGAAATGTACACCCAGGTTTTACAAAATTAATCTAACAGGATGTACAATTAAAATATGTTCAAGTTATACTTGTATTTTTGCACGTAGAATTTTGTTTTCCAATCCCTTTCAGAGATACCTATAAATAGAAAGAAACATCTCTTTAATTCATTAATTTAATTGTGAGAAATAAATTTCCAATTTTTTTTTAATGAAAGTTTTTTAGGTCCCAGCGTCAGTTCGCGACAAATATGTCATCAGATTTTGCGTTGTTGCGCAAAATGCAACTGATGAAGACATTGGTAAAAAAATTAAGTTTTTTATGTGCTGATGGATTCTATCAACACTTTTAAGGATATTCTATTAAACAATGTCAGTTTCTCGGTCTTACTCAGTGAGAAATGAGCCTGCAAGTCTTACAAAAATAATTGAATATTTCATTTTATCATTCATACATTAAAAATAAAATTATTCTTTTTACGATAATAGGAATATCCTACTTCTATAGATCACTATGACAAGGTAAAGACGTTTCTTTTAAGCGTTTTTAAGTTTTTTATAAAGCCTTATTTCTTAAATCGGTCGAATTTGTTCTATTTCACGCAACTTTCAATGTTTTGTCCAAGNATTTCCTGGAAATTTTATTGTCATTGCTTTATGAAACAATTGCATAGTTTTAGGTACGAACGTGAAAATAAAAAAATTCGTACACATATTTTAATATTTAATACGTTATCACATCGTGAAGAATAAAAACAACACAAATATCGGTTTTATTAAATGTTTCACGCAGATGTTAGAAGAATTTTTGAGAAGATTATTTCCGGGCAATCTTCTAAAATGAGCTATTGGTTAACAAGGTTTCTCGTTATTAGGGATCAATCTATTTCTAGGAAAAAAGTCAGTGACAATGCATAAATCGTTAAATAATT
The DNA here is from genome assembly GCF_000699045.2 of Agrilus planipennis. Taxonomy (NCBI): domain Eukaryota; kingdom Metazoa; phylum Arthropoda; class Insecta; order Coleoptera; family Buprestidae; genus Agrilus; species Agrilus planipennis. The sequence goes on from NW_020442445.1 coordinate 1,761,140, forward strand.
GTGTAGTGATTCAGAAGCATCTTGAACTAGGATTAAAACATGGGATAACATCATTGTTTGTTTTCCTTTTACTGAAAACATGGAATGGCGTGTGAAATTTCAATTTATTTTAAAACTACACGCATTTAACTTATTCTCAGTCTAAAGTTAACTCATCGACTTCTAATTGCTATATACAAAGTTAACTTGTTTTAGAAAAATAGATACAATACACACGGAAAAAATCAATGCCATAAGATTATTGAATAATATAATTTATCTATAATATAAAATAAGTGAAAGTCTAAGCCTGTTGTATGTTACTATAAAATTCAAGAATTCCAACATGTGTTTTGACACGTTTAAATAGTTAGATTGTTTAAGGTATGTTTGAACGTGAACACTACCCACGGTAATAAAAAATGAAAACAGTTTTTTGTCTAAAAATAAATCGCATTTTAAATTTTGACGATGATTAATAGTGATTATACGTATTATTGTCGATTTTGTCGGATTTCGAGCGCCAAGTTTGCTTCTTCAAGTCTGTAATAAAATATAAAAATAAAATCAATACAACTCAGGAATTAGTTAATCAAATTTAACAGGGCCTGCATGGATTGATGTTACAGGATTAAAATAAGGACCAACGTCAGGTGTATCGGGAAAATTAAGTAGATTTGGGTGATCTTTTCAATACAGTTTCCGAAGAACAACGCTGAATATTTCTATCTTAAAATCTAATCAAGTACGAAAGTTTTCGACATAATCTGTAACAGGAATACAAAGACAAAAATTAGCTGAATGAACGTATGTATGTGTTATATGTATGACTCGTCTACTTTGATTAATTCTTAGGAGTTTTGATTTGACCTAACGGTACATTATTATTGCGAAATTTAGTCATAGTGTCTAAATGTAGAAACTCCCAAAAAAGGATTATAGCGTTTTAGTTCAGTGACTTGCAACTAGTAGAATTCGAAGTTCACCCACGCCTGCCTATGCCTATTGACCTTACGTTGATTATTAGGTGTACCGACTATCAAATCGTGCATTCTTGTGTATGAATGTTCCGTCATTTTAAAAATGATGTCAATTGCATCAAAAGGAAAATATTGGAAATGTCAGAAATCTGTCCTTTTGTCTAACCTTCATAAAAATTAATAAGTATCTGTATTTCGAAATAAGAAATTTTACCTTACTTTGATGCAGTTCATGATTCTGTTACTGAATTTACGTAATTGTAGAATTCTTAGTAACGTTATTGCCTGTTACGCACAGTATAATTAAAATATTAGAAGGTTTTGATATCGACAGGTTCTTTGCGGGTTTATTATGGGTATATTAGGTCCGGTTACAGTTAAATTGTTTCATGGGAAACCTCATCCATAATCTATAATAGTACGTGTCATGATTTTTTTGTGGTCCTACTCTGGAAAGGGAAAGTACAAAACACGTAACAATAGTTTCACGGTCAAGAACTCGAAACAACGCGGACGTGACAATTCTTTTGTTTAGAACGACATTGCAATATTGTTTTGAAAAGTAACTGTAAAAAAAGGACGCAATTTTTTTATTTAGATACAATGGATTACGACCGAAGAAGATTCATTATTGTTTCTACATCCTTTTATTACAGTAAATTTATTTGTAAATTATTGTATGAAAGTTGTACATACAGAAACTTAGGGGGTGGAACTATGGATTGATAAAAGATAATACATTTTTTTTATAGGTGGTATAAGTTGCATACATATGACTTCTTCAGATTGTGTCAAAATACTTATGTGGTCAATAAATATTCCGTAATTTTAATATAAATGTGAAAATTCATTTTCAGTTTTATATCCACTATGGTTAATGAGGGAAAGGTAAATGTCTAGATGATGGCCCCCACCCCCTTCGGGGTTCGTTCGTTCTTAAAAAATTATGGGGATTGAAAGTTAATTATTTTGACAATTTTCATACACTATAATTCAAATAAAATTCAATAAAAAAATTATTTTCAAGCGGGTGGAGGTGGGGGATCGAAAGAGGGTGGTCACTTGAACAAAACCCGATAACCTAACCTAACCTACCCTATTGATAAAGATATTTAAATAATGTTTTATATAACTTTCTCAATATTTTTATGTATTTTTCATTAGTTTTACCTTTGAATATTGTTTAAGAATGACTATATAAATATTTACATGCCTAGAAATGTATAAAAATTGACATATTTATTAACTTTGAACCCAAAACTTTTTATGGGGGTGAGACCGCCACGAACTTTTTATGGTACAGTGGTGGGGGAAACCTCCTCTTTCGATCCCCCTTCGGGGGTGGGGGCCATCATCTAGACCTTTACCGAGGGAAAATTTGTTGTTGTTGTTACACCCTCGCCGGGAATCGAACCTGAGACCGTTGGTTTTGAAAGTCAGAGCATTGATGCAGGTTCGATTCTCGGCGAGAACAGCAACAAATTTTTCTCATTAACCTGAAGTAGTTTATAGTGGTTAAAAAATTGTAAATGAATTTTCACATTAATATTTAATATTAACCACTAGATACTACATAAATGTCAAAGTGTTTCATGCATAAGTAATTTTAATATTGATATTTCTACATATCTGTTAGTATATGGAGTTAAAAGCATCATCAATTCAATAATGAAATTGTTGTTTATCCAGCCACTGTATTCTTATTAGCAGAAAAAGTAAAAGGTCACCGTTTAACCATGTCTAAACCAACACGCTTTTCATTGGCGATGAATCACCATGAATAAAGTTGCCAATTAAGACAGGAGGTGTGTACCAAAGTCAAATCTAAACACTTCCTCTCAAAATAGTTTCCGTTGTGCGTAAAATTCTGGGCGAATTATTTTAAATCGGTTTCAATTATACATGGTGGGCCAACAACATGTAATTAAACCGATTTAAAATTACATCATCGCATTTGGATCTCTGTAACTTCAGTTCCGAGAACTATTTTCGACTTGTAAACGCTACATCTCCTTATATAGATGTATAATACAAGTACATACGAAGATCTATTATCAGTTATAGGAGAAATTCGATTTCTTTTCTACTGCATGGGTACTAAGCAGACTTGCACCTCGTTTTTTCACGATTAGTGACAGATTAGTTAATAAAACGTCGTGTTTCAATTAAAAGTTAATTTTTAGGGAGAGTGGCTCATTTTTAAATGCCACAGGTGGTGTCAACGTTCTCAAAATCGAAAAAACAAACAACACAGGCGGGTGTGGCTCTTCGCCTTTTTTATGTTAATGGCATCTAGAACGTGCCGACAACAGGATAAGGATGTATTAAACATTGGAAAAGATTGTTAAGTGTACGCCACTTGCTAAAAATATTTCGTACAAAAAAATACCTAACGTTATAAATTAACATACACCAATAGTAAGAATTTTGTACTAATTAGTAATTATATTTTCCATTTTTTTCCACTCCTACATCAAAGATTTTTTTACTCTCTGAAACAGGAATAACAAACTACATCTTACGCCGTTAAGGCGTCTCACAGAAACTGTTATCGGGATCTAAATGAATATTTCTACTCCATTGTCTAACGATTATCCATTTTTGATTTTGCAATAATTTTAAAAAGTAAAAGTAAATACATAATAAGTTTATCAATTTTTAATTTACAGTCAATAACTCCATAAGATAAACCGTCGCTGTTAATAACAAACATAAAAAATACTAAATGTGATGATGTCAGTATTAACATCTAGCAAGGAGGAGTTGGAGATAGCTTTAAATAAAATGGAAGCGGTACTGACAGATCAGTACTGTATGAAAATAAATAAAAGTAAAACTGAAATACTGGTATGCAAGGGAAGAAAAAGTAGGGAAAGAGCGAATATAAAGATAGGAGACGAAAAATTAGAAGAAGTGGCTGATTTTAGATACCTAGGAAGTCAGATAAGTGAGGATGGAAGGAGTAGTAGGGATATAAAGCAGAGGATAGCGCAGGGTCGTGTCGCCTTTAATAAAAAGAAGTCACTTCTATGCTCGCGAACGGTTAATTTAGAAATTCGAAAAAGGTTGTTAAAGGTGTATGTTTGGAGCACGGCGTTGTACGGGTGTGAAACATGGACAGTGGGAGCGGCGGAAAAGAAAAGGTTAGAAGCGTTCGAAATGTGGTGTTATAGGCGGATGATGAGGATATCGTGGGTAGAAAAGGTTAGAAATGAAGAGGTATTGGAAAGAATAGGAGAACAGAGGACTCTATGGAAGTCAATAAAAAATAGGCGAGATAGGTTGGTAGGACACCTTCTCAGGCATGAAGGTCTAGTCAGAGACATATTAGAGGCAGAAACAGGAGTTAGGAGGGGTAGAGGTAGACCTAGATTAGATTACTGTTCACATATAGTTAAGTATGTGGGCTGTTCTAGTTTTAGGGAAATGCGAAGTTTAGCTCAGGATAGGAAAGAGTGAAGGTACGTGTCCAACCAGTCTTAGGACTGACGACCTTATGATGATGATGATGTGATGATGGAATTTTAATAAGTGTTAGATTATCTACTAGATCTTACTGCAATATTTCTGCCTGTCAGCGCAATGTGAAGACATAGCGTTCTTCTTCCTCTTTTAATCTCTATATGCAAATTTCCACAAGATTTTAAAGGCAACAGATATTGTTTAAATGATTTGCATAGAAGTCAACACCTACTTCCAAACACTCCCAATTTGTTTTCTACTATGCCATATCAGTAGAAATATTTGCATAAATCTGCACACATTTTGTGCGTCAATGTGACTATCAATTTCACATTCTGCTGCTACATATGATAAGTAATAATATAACAATAATGTAGTAGTAATAAGTAGATTTGTTCCTCCATGCCAAAAGAATCAGTAAATCCTTCCATTTTGTTTTTACAAAAACGGAACTGCAATTGGGAAAGATTACATTACTGTTTCTTAATATATGTAATGGGTAAGTTTATTAGTATGTTACCAAGGTCCATTGAGTTGTGTCGTTAATTGAAAGAGAAAATTCTCACACAATTGCCCATTATTTACAAAAAATTAAGGTTGTTGTTAGTTCGAGTAGAATTTAATGTATTCATTAACATTAACAGTCCTAATAAAATTTAAATATAGCTTTATTGTACTCAGAAAATAGTTTTATGCTTTGAAAGCATGCAAGTTCTCTAAGGAATTTCTATGTTTACATTCTTTAACTTGTTAATTTGTTAATTTTGAAATGAAAAATAGCAGATGATAGAAATTAATAGAATTTGTTGTTCCGAAATATGTGGACAACACTGAAATAGTGAATTTTATTAAAGAGTTTCTGAGTCATCAGGACAAAAAAGGAAAATCAGGCAAAAGCTTGTTGTCTGACACAGGCATTCCAGGACTGGATTCAGGAGCGTACAGTGACTCATTGTCACTTTATACACCTGTCCACCTTAAAACATTATTGTTGTGCACTTTGCTACTAGTTCAGTCGTTAATATAATAGTTTGTGGCTATTTTTGGACTCAATATTAGCAGAAAACTCGATCTTATATTAAAAGAAGTTGGTTTTGCCCACGCTCTATATATAAAAGATTTTAAAGGAAGTCGTACAATTGCGAGCAAAGTAACACGATAATGTGCATAATTAACTCAAGACAAGGTTAGAACACCTGAAATATTTCTTCAACATTGTGTATTATGTGAATTAATGCTAAGGTGAAGTCCGCGATGTCAAGTTTTTATAAACTGCGCCCGAATTTAGACATCTAACTAAAGCATCATTAAATTAAGTCTTAATTCTTCTTCTTCTTCATGAATTTATTTTTATAATACTGTTTACTAAATTAGTTGTGTCTTTTGTAATCTTTATCGTGATTTTTCAAGAAATATTTCGTTGTTTTCAAAAAAGTTTTGGATGAATTTTCATTACCATTAGATGTTAAGTCTCTCATAAGAATATTAAAGGATTATACAATCTTACAGCACTCAATAAGTTAGTTATCCTTATCATTTACTATCCTTACGTTTCTGCATCTATACAGTAATTGCATTGAGAATTGCCCCAAACACAATTAAGATTTTGTATGTATAGAGAACAGTACTGTAAAACAAAAAGGGGAGAGTGAGGGGGTGAAATTAGATATTAGTACAAAACACTTCCTCGACTTGTTTTTAATTAACACAAATTAACTTAAACATTTTTATTTGCATTCGCAGTTAACACAAACACTATCAGCATTCAGTTGTAAAAATTTCAAGAATTTTTTTTTATTATAACTTTTTCCTTTTTCAATTTATTTTAACTAATTATATATATTACTTGAAATGGTCATCAGAAATTATGAAAAGAAGACCGACCAGTCACTTACAACATCAGTGTTTTCCTATTGTGTCNAAAGTAACAACAAGTAGTTAGTGTCAATAATTCTTAAAAAACTTGAGCTTCTTCTGTTAGCTATATAATAAAATAAAAAATTTAATCTTTAAATTCCTAGTTATCCTAGGCATCAAAGAAAAAAAATGCGGCATAACCTATCGGATGTGAATTACCACCCGAAGCTAAAGACGAGTGCGGCAAAATCCCGATTGTTGGTGCCGTATTTTCTCCCAGCGGTCTCTATACATTTTTTTTACCACACACCTGTTCGGAAAGTACAACTTTTTTTAATTTCAAGTAAGAAATCGCGTTTACTCAACCACGGGGATGATAGTAAGATCCTTCAGTGAATGTGACTTATCTCGGAAGCAAACTTGCACCTTAGTCCCTGAAATCAGGGAAAACGTCGTACTTCCTGTAAGGAATAGTACAAAAGTACTTTTGAGGTTTTGGTAGATATCTTTAACAATTGTTTGGACTTATCTTCAGGAAATACAAAAGAAAGCGACCATTTTAATAAAGACTCAATCTGCTTTTGTTTCGTTGGTTTAAATTAAAGGATAATTGATATCAATTATCCCATACTTCCCTGTTGTCTTGTTACCGAATTACCGTTCTTCAAAGTTAGCGTTTCCTTTTCCGATATCCGTATCGTGATATCGGTTTTTCCGCGGAAATAATGGAAGGGAGCAGTCAGCATTGTTCCTTAGTCGGTTCCGTTCTTTTGCTCTTGCGTTTCGTCCTGTCATCCTGTCTTCATAGATCAAGAAAGTTGCTTCTGGAGACCCCGAGTCTCCGTTTCGTATGACGTCATACGCGTTTGGGAAAACTGACTGAACACTTATTACCTACGGACGGAATGCCGAAGAGGGGACGGGCGTTTTATAAAAAGATCATGCAATCCACCGATTGCCCATTCAAAATTCGAACACGAGCTGCGTTCCCATAGTTTAGCGGCGCTTTTTTTCAATAATTTACGTTCGGTACAATACTTATATCTTGTGTTTTAAAACGAAAGTGAAACAGTTGAATCACACAAAGCGAAAGAAAAGTTTCGAATATGGATGTAGAAGAATTTCGGGTGCGCGGCAAGGAGATGGTGGATTATATTTGTGCTTATTTGGCAACCATGAAGTCGAAGAGGGTTACCCCCAATTTAGACCCAGGGTAAGTACCTGCCCACTACCAATCATCTACATCCCCGCCTACAGTTGCATTAGAATTTTTTAAATTTCCTATTTTATTTCGCGAAGATTTATGTTCTTATTGGCGGAAAAACGTTTATTCTACTTATCGTCCGAAGAATCAATCGTTAGTACGACTATTACATCACCAGGCTCTTAATGTCTTAATAATTACACGGATCTAGTCTTAATTGCCGATGATGAATTGGAAGTTTTTCTGTAAACGGCTTCGTGCGCTTCCTCTCTATAGAATTATTTTCGGTTGTGAGATAAATTTTCCGTAGCTACTTCCGCATCTACTGTATTAGGTACTTTTGCAATTCACTTCGGGAAATTTCTCGCTACTTTATTGTAAAGAACGAGGAAAATTTATGATCGCTTATGTTTAGGTTTTTGCAAAAACTTTTGCCATCGGAAGCACCGCAAGAACCAGAAGAATGGGATGACATAATGGAAGATGTGGACACAAAAATAATGCCCGGTGTTACTCATTGGCAACATCCACATTTTCACGCCTACTTCCCTTCCGGAAATTCGTTCCCATCCATTTTAGGAGACATGCTCTCAGACGCCATAGGATGCATAGGATTTTCTTGGGTAAATATTTTACAGAGCGGATACTGATTGAAAATGAGAACATAAAGAAACTTTTCCAAAAGTGCGTTGGTTTTCTAGGGAATCAATTGAACATACCTAAATCTGTTATAATCAAATTAACGATAATTTTTTGACCTCTGTAGATTCAGTAATAATATAAGTAGACTTATTTCTAACGATTAAAACTATACAATAAAACTATATTAATACACATGCTCGTATTAGGAAACACTTTCGATTTGAAGAATTAAGAAAGAAGTTACAAATCTGTGTGCTAATGAAACTAAATTTGTGACTCCATGAGTAGCACAGTCAGAATCTAACCAAGTAACCGATGAAAATATCATTTAAAACTTGTAAATTGAAATATTGTAAAATATTTTTAAGTAAGCAACCAATTAAATTATTAGTTAAAACTTGCAGATACAATTTTTAAAATCGGGGTGTCAAAAATTACAAAATGACTCAGTAGCAATGAGCAGAGTTTTTCGTTATTTAAAAGGGCAATTTCCGATGTACGTATACGAAATTATTCAAAAAACAAATTTGTATATATTGCAAAATTGCTTCGGTTGCTTGTTTTAAAATCAGGATAATAAAATTAAAATGTTAACGGTAAATAGTGTCAGTGTAGGCACATTTTGGCAAGTCTCGATTCATAAATTAATTATAACCATACGTTATCATCGCCGTTCTATTTTTATTCGTTTAGATATTATTGTGAAAATACGCGTTCTTGCTTTGTCTTCCTGTTGCATCTGCATGCTAAAACTTCATAATAGACACACTTACTACATAAATTGAAACGTAGTAATTTTTATTGGAACGACAGTCATTTGCTGTTTTTTTTTTTTTATCTGGCTACCGCCAATCGACAAAAAAACAGATGTGGTCAAAAAGGCATAAAATACGTTTTTATATAGTCTGACCAGTCATACACACCGTGTCTAATTATAATTTGTGAGCAAATTTTGCTCTAAGGTGGCTGTTCACGTAAGCAATTAGCGTCTTTCAATAGATTTGTTTAGACAGATCAATCATGGATTACAAAAAGCTAGGCAATGCGGGTTAAAATAGGCCAATAACAATTGAATATCATTCATTTTTTTGGTTACTTTTTGCAAGCTATTTTGTTTATAGGCTGTTAGTAGAAAGACTCTGACTGATTGTTTCCAGAGGTGTGATTTATTTGAAATACTTGCATTTAAAATGCAAATACAAAATAAAAAATACCTATTTTTATCTTGCACTAAAATACTTTTTTGAGAAAAGCATTTTGTATTTTATTTAAAATACTTTTCCAAACGTATTTTCTATTTGTAAAATGCAAAATACATTTTTGCCGTTAAAATTTTTGCTAGTATCACCGATGAAATATTATTTAAAATGATGAATGAAAGTTGCTCACATTGGCCATTGAAGGTATTATAAGCTTAAAAAGGGGTCAAAGAGACATTCCATGAATGCCTTCTAATTATTTAACTGGAGAGAGCCCAAAAAATTCTAAACTCCTTGGAAATGGCCATTGAAGGTATTAAAAGCTTAAAAAGAGGACTCCTTGGAAATGGATAATCTAAAATATTGGATCGATATTGATTTCCGGGTTCAATATCATGGTTCATGGAATTTTGAAGTTCCAAATTGATATTAACACCTGCCAAATCACCACTTATCGTACCTTTAGCAAGAAACTACGAAATTCTATGAATTACGACAAAACAAACCGCAAAACAATATCGAATTGATATACGCCAGTTGTGTAAAACTGAAAACCACAAGATTTTGTGATGTGCTAAAAAATTCCTATAATCCAAAATTCATAGAAAACGATTCGAAAAACTTCACTTATCAGATGAACCCAAAGCTAAAGAAACTATGGATTACCTACATTTCTTTCTTTTATTACAATGTGTAAAAATCGGAAACAAAATGGGGTTGTAAATATTTTGATTTAAACCCTATTTTGGCTCTGAACTTTTACGGTACATAAACTATTTTGGCATCAGTGCCAATTAAAACGGGTGAGAAAGGTATATAAGGAAGTATATAGAAGAATTATTTGTTGCTGAACTGAAGAAACTATAACATAAAGATAGAAAAACTATATCACAACCACTTCAAACGGAAAAATATGAATCATACTCAATCTTCGTAGCTGGTGATATAATGCAAACACCACTAGTAGTCTAGAAAAACTGCAATATTTAAAAAATGAGAAAATGCCTGCACGGTTTTCTTTAAAAATATTTTATACTTTAGTGAATGTAGAAAATTAAATAGGTACTACAAAAAAGTATTTAACTGAAAAAAGTATTTTGAAACTACGTATTTTGCATTTAGCATTTCAAATACAAAAGGGAAATCTATTTCGTATTTTAAAAGTATTTGCATTTTGTGTTTAAATACTTTTAAATGATTAGTACGAACTATACAAGGAAGATGACCACTATCGCTGGAGACGTCTAGTTAAGAGTAAAAATTAGCATCTTGCCTTTGTGAACGTAACTTTTACATGAGTTGATTTATCAGAAACCCTTTTTACATTTACAAATTATATTATTTTATTTCTAGGCTGCCAGTCCTTCGTGTACAGAGTTAGAAACAATTGTGATGAATTGGTTTGGAAAAGCGATAGATCTTCCGAGCGATTTCATCTCGTCGAACCCTGGAAGTAAAGGCGGCGGTGTTATTCAAGGATCAGCCAGTGAATGTGTATTAGTGAGCATGCTATCTGCACGTAACGAAGCCATTAAGCATCTCAAATCAAAAAATCCAGACATCGAAGATAGCGCTTTCCTGCCAAAATTGGTCGCGTATTGTTCGAAAGAATCGCACTCGTGCGTAGAAAAAACCGCCATGATACTTTTAGTCAAACTACGTATCCTAGAACCGGACGAGAACTGTAGTTTGCGGGGGAAAACCCTGCTGAAGGCGATGCAAGAAGACGAAGAGCAAGGACTGCTACCCTTCTTCGTTTCGACGACTTTGGGTTCAACAGCGTGTTGCGCTTTTGACAATTTAAAAGAGATCGGACCCATCTGCAAATCGAAACCTTGTGTCTGGCTACACGTAGACGGGGCATATGCCGGAAATGCTTTCATCTGTCCGGAACTCAAGCCTCTAATGGCCGGAATAGAATACGCGGATTCTTTCAACACGAATCCTAACAAATGGCTTCTGGTGAACTTCGACTGTTCGTGCCTTTGGGTCCGTGACAAAATCAAACTCACTTCGGCCTTGGTCGTTGATCCGCTATACCTTCAACATTCGAAGGCCAACGAAAGCATAGATTACAGACACTGGGGAATCCCGTTGAGCAGAAGGTTCAGGTCACTTAAACTCTGGTTTGTGATGAGAAAATACGGTCTGTCAGGCTTGCAACAGTACATACGCAACCACATACGTCTCGCGAAATATTTCGAGTCTTTGGTCTTGAAGGATAAGAGATTCGAAGTCGTCAACGACGTAAAATTGGGCCTTGTGTGTTTCAGACTTGTCGGTCCCGATTCCATAAACCAAACGCTCCTGGCAACCATAAATGCTTCCGGAAAACTACACATGATTCCCTCGATGGTGAAGGGAAAGTACATAATTCGATTTTGTGTTGTTAGCGAATTCGCGAACGAAACCCACATAGAATATGCATGGAAAATAATAAGCAATTTTGCGACGAGACTTATTGGAACATTGCCGAAACCCATATCCCCCGACACCGTTGTCAGACCGCCCCTTACGAGATCGAAATCGAGAATTTTCTCGTTTACGAGAAGCGTCTCCAGAGACATGTACCAAAGGTCTATGAGCAAATCGAGCCTCTTCGATGGCGCAACCCCCATCCTCATACCGTCGGACGAGGAGTGTGATACACCACCCAACAATGAGGATGTACTGAACGCTATAATCAGTAACGGGTATCATCAAAACGAAGAAGAAGTCATAAATAAATTAGCTGACTTAAAAGTAGTGGAATCGAGCAATAAACCAAACGAAATTAAAAACAAAATTAAGGCGTAGCGAAAAAGCAACTAAAATCGTTGACAATTAAAATGATCAGTATTACTATAATAGAAATAAGTTCCTGAAAGTATTTAGTGAGCGTCTGGATACGAGTGCGTATAGTTTTAATTTATTTATTATTGTATTTATTTCAATGAGAACGTATGAAAAATGTTCAGTATTTTTCTATGTCCTAAACACTACATAGTATAAAAATAAATATACCTAGTAAATATTTTTGATAATAAAATGGTTTTTTATTACTTTTACGTCATCTTGGATTTACGAAATGAAATTAACAAAACAATCGTGATTCATCTTAATCTAACGTTTGTCATTAAAATTATAAAAAACTCGACCTATCTATGAATTTATAACTAAATTATTGTCTGCCTTCAAACTTTCGCCTAAAAAAGAACTTATTAAGTACAATTAAACAGCTTTTCTGGTAATTTATTATCGACTTACAGCTTACAACATCATCCAAAGTTCCATTAACGAAATACTTCTCCAAACTTGGATCTAACGAAACGCAAGTGTTAATAACACTATCGTTAAAATCCAAAAACAAAATAAATTGGTTTCTCACTTTGAATTCGTCAATCAAACTTTTAAAGCTCTAACAAATAGAAATTAATTAAATTAGATCGATTAACTAAATCGTTAATTAAATTTACCTTTGCGATTGTTGCGTCTATAAACTTTATACGACATCCGTCCAAAACGACCAAACTCTCCGATTCTTGACAAGCAGTTAACAGTTTTTCTTTCAAATGTTCTGCGGCGGGGAAAAGTAAACTGGTCTCTGGTACAACTAAATATACTTTTTTATCGTCAATTTGCCGAAAATCTAATACGATTGGAGGTCTGGCACTAAAGTAAAGAACAATGGACAAATTGGTCGCAATTCCTACAAGAATTCCATATTCCAAGTTCCACAACAGACAGCACAAGAGTGTGGCAAAGTAAGGAATCAAATCTAGTTCTACAAAATTATTTACGAACTTAACAAAAGCCGCTAAGGCACTGCATTAATTTATTACTTTTGGTTCTCCACAAAACGAAAACTGTGTCATATTGGATAAGCCCAATCATGGCGCTTATCACAACAGAAGCGAGAGTTGTCTTTGGAATGTAATAGAAGAAAGAAGTCATAAATGCCAAAACCAGAAGGACAAAAGTACCGGTAAAGAAGCCACCAGCGGTAGTTTTTACCCCCGATACGTTATTGACAGCGGTTCTTGTAAAAGATCCTGTAACCGGCATGGATTGAACGAAAGCACCGAAAAAATTGCAAAGCCCGAGAGCAAACAGTTCTTGAGTGGCATCGATGGTTTTACCTTTAGCTATAAATTATTTAATTGTACTGATAACGTTACCAAAATGTCAACAAGTCCATTACCAAATGCTTTAGAAATGCTAACGTGTTCTAAAATGGCCACCAAAGGGAGAAATGCCGTAGTTCCACCATATTGATTCATCATGTCCACGAAACTGTACGTCTCGTTGTTAAACGTTGTGCTGAATGGTGGTAGTGTGAAAGGTGGAAGACCTTTCTTTACAGTGCCTAAAAGTGGTAAACTGTTGTAGGAATGAAGGAAAAGTTTATAAATGTTACAAATAGATCATATAGTGAGTGTTGCAGAAAAACTCGAGGAAATTTCTTAACAGTATAAATACATAAGTGGCAGGTAGACAGTTGAAGTCAGTCGATAAATGGTTTAGAGACAGAAAGAATACAAAGTAGTACAAGGTGATATAAATTCAGTGTCAGATAAATAAGCATTAATATAAAGAAGTACAGCGTTCAAATAAATAAATTTATACTAGAAAATATTCGTTACAAAAAAAATAATCACCTGTTAACTGAAACGGAGTGTGCCCATACTGATAAAGGATGTAAGCTAAGACAGTTGCCCCCATTACAACAATTGCATAGCTTATAAGTGACATAAACCATAAGAAAATTGCTATTATATTTTGAGTTCTTGTACGATTAGATCTGATTCTCGAACTTCCTTTTCGTTTTCCTAAATACTAAATAATACAGAAGCGTTTTAACTTAATTTGAAAAAAAGCCAATTCGCGCTAGGAAATATAGTTAATTGTTTGATTTTTGTATGAAGTTAATCCTAAACTTCATACCTACTCAAAACAATATCCAGTACAAATGATATTGGTATTATTTTTTGGTGGTATACACTTCGTAAAGTTATCTCTTCTAAATAATCAACATTTTCAGCTTTTTAATACTCAATAATATCTGACAATAGCTAGTGAATATCTAATACAGTCTATAATTATGAGAATATTCGGATAAAATTTAAAACAATCATTTTTTAGTCACGAAGGTATATATAGCCTCAATATCGAAAGTTTTACCTTAATTCCAAGAATCAAGAGGGTGCAAATACATCCTAAAACGGTATCCCACAGTTTTATGCTCTTTATATTTTCGAAAACTTCTATCCACGCGTTCAGAAATTTACTTGCTTTTCCAGTAATACCGAACAAGGATTTTATTTGCGACGAAAGTATTTGCAGAGCCGCTGAAGTCGTAAATCCAGATATTATGGGATAAGAAAAAAAATCCAATATGAAACCTATGAATGTAGGCAAATATTACGACAAGAGTCAGCAGAAATGCCTCTTCATTTAAATAATAAAAAAATTATAATAAAACTTCAAAAAACTTTTACGGGTTTCGCTCCTGTTAATTCTACTAACCCAGTCTTAACAACCCAAGAGCAAAGATTATGATGCCAGCTAGAAATGACATGAGCACTGCCATATCAGCTCCCATGGCCTCTACATGGGGCTGCAACATAAGGGCCAGTATACTAGTTGGTCCTATGTTTAAGTCTTTACCAGTCCCAAACAAAAAATACGCAAATACACCCATAAAGCCCGAATATAAACCATATTGAGGATCTAAACCTACAAAGGGATCAAATAATGGATTAAATGCACATCAGTATTTTATATATTGATCCAACAAAAGCATGATTTAAATTTAATTTTTCAAAACTTTTATCAGATAATTTGACTTTATTTCTTTTTAATTACAATACAGTACTTGTAATGTTTAATCTTATCTTCAATCATGAAGTACTTATAAGTCTTATGAACAACAACAGAACTTATTGAAATATGAAGTTTACTTTTACATTTATACAAACCGGTTATTGCCACAGCAACAATCTTCCTTTTTTTGAATTTTCTTAACTATATACAATCAGTAAACAAACAAAAATGTGGTCATTACTTTTTACAACATTAAATAGCGAAAATAAAATTAAACTTAAATTAAATTTTCAGTAGCACGTCTAAAGAAATTCGTATCAAATTTTCTTGACTCCGACCCTGTCTAAAGTAACAACAAGTAGTTATGTAATGCAAGAATACATAAATTAACATTACCTGCTACTACTGCGAAAGCAATTCCTTGTGGGACCTCAGTTAAAGCAACAGTAAATCCAGCAAGTAAGTCATGAAGTAACTTTGAAGTAGTATAAAAAGGTATCCAGTTCAATATAGGAACACGACGTCTTATAAAACTTCGCCATTTATTGTTAGGCGTCGAACTATTTGTTGTTGTAATCATTTAAAGCAAGTAAAGTTTCACTGTAGGCCAGACCTGCTTATCATGATATTATATATATAAGTAATGTATCACTAAAATCTTATTCATTTTTATAAACGCTTTTAACAACTTATCCAGTTATTGCTGAGTGATACACAATGCACTTGTTTTGCTGATAAAGCGATAAAAATTATTGACAAATTGTTAATTATTTAATCCAGTTGAATTTAAGACTAATTTATTTACTCAATGAAATAATGTTGCTATCAGCAATTAATAACAATGCTTGTTAAGAACCATGCTCGCTCAGACAGATACTAGATCGTAAAAACCATTGCACAATGCGGTATCTATATAAATAAAACAACATTTATCTAGGTTGTTGTAAACAGATTAACTCCACTTTTCCACCAAAGTTGAGGAAAAGGACCTGAAATGTCTAGGCAAATTAAAAATCTCGGCATTCTCCGTTTATTGAAAAGGAGTGCGGTGCGATTAGTTACACGGTTCACAATTGCATCACAACATCACATGTATCGTCTATATGTACGAAAAACTCAAAAATGGGTAAAAATTTATTTTTTCCACACTGAGTTAAGTACCATTTATTAAAATTCTACAGTCTATACTTATTTAATAACAACAATTCTTAAATATTTATCATAATTAGGGTTCTTTTTGGTGACAAACGTAAAATAAGCAATTTCAGTTATAAGTAGGAAAATGCTTATTGAAAGTCCTACGAAAAGGGCTACAATCGCGCCGAAAAACTTTTCCAAATTCATCAGAGCTTTCACGTCTCCTTTTTCTTGAAAATGAAGTTCAGCTGTAATATAAGGTGCCATAACATCGTCCAACCACTTCTTTATAAGACCAGCTTCAAAAGCTCTCTTCACATATTCGTCAACCCTCGGTTTAATCGGCGAATTCTTTTGCAAGCCCAACGATATCGGCATGTGAATAATACAATCGGACATAATGTGGAGATTGTGTTTAGTATTGATCCTGTATTCGTCCCTTTTATTTCCCATTCTTTCTAAATCCTTAGAAAATTTAGTGTCATGAGTTTGTGATTCTTAAAAGGGACACTATTTTGAAGAGAAACTATTCGGGCTTTATAGCTGTGGTCTGGAATTAATTCTCCCCTTTTGATGAATGCTTGACATCATCAGAGAACTTTGGTAGAGTAGTAGACGAAATGTCGGATAAACGACTCCATTGGTGGACTCACCATGAGTGAAAAACCAATCCTGAACCATAGCCAAAAAGCCCAAATATCATATTTATCCTTTTTTCTCACACATACAAGTATCCCAGAATACCCTTACCTCCTTATGAATAGTTGCGTTTCCTGTTTTGGTACGATTATTTTGAAAACGTAGCTGACGTTTAACTGCGGCTTGTTTTAAAAAATGGACATTTTCGTAGAAAGCAAATTTTCCTTGAACTATTCTTTCAATGGTTTCCTCCAAATTTTGTATCGTCTCAAACTGATCGCCGACATATTTTGTGAGAGGGTCCAAAGATGTTGCAAAAAAGTTCTTATTTACTTCACCCCATCCTCCTGTTGGGAGTCCGCTGTCCACTAACTGCGTTAACGTGTCAATGGTGACCCTACAACAACATTCAATAAATAATAAGTATTTAGAAATTCGAAAAAGGTTGTTAAAGGTGTATGTTTGGAGCACGGCGTTGTACGGGTGCGAAATATGGACAGTGGGAGTGGGGGAAAAGAAACGGTTAGAAGCGTTCGAAATGTGGTGTTATAGGCGGATGATGAGGATATCGTGGGTAGAAAAGGTTAGAAATGAAGAGGTATTGGAAAGAATAGGAGAACAGAGGACTCTATGGAAGACAATAAAAAATAGGCGAGATAGGTTGGTAGGACACCTTCTCAGGCATGAAGGTCTAGTCAGAGACATATTAGAGGCAGAAACAGGAGTTAGGAGGGGTGGAGGTAGGCCTAGATTAGATTACACTTCGCAAATAGTTAAGGATGTGGGCTGTTCTAGTTTTAGGGAAATGCGAAGTTTAGCTCAGGATAGGAAAGAGTGGAGGTACGTGTCCAACCAGTCTTAGGACTGATGACCTTATGATGATGATGATGATGAAAGTGTACATACGAGAAGAAGAAAAAATGTTTCCTTACCGTGGAGCAGGTTTGGCTAAAATTGCTGTCATACTGGCCCTATACGCTACCACAACTAGAATACAATATAACCAGTACCACCCTGTTAACACCCTTAAAGACCAACCTGTCGGCAATTTTGGCAAAGAAACCACTAACAGCATACCATAAGTGTACAAAATACTATTGGGTATATCTCCAAATAAATATAACCCAACTGGTTCTATCTCCTTTTGTTCCACGTAATATTGTTTCTTCATTAACGCATATTTTGCGTTTACATCTAATTTTCCATTAGTATCTTTCGAAATACCCAAAACGTTTCTAAAGAGCATCTTTCTGTCTTTTTTTACACCGAAAATCATTTCGTTGACTTTGTTATGGTATCGCGAAAGGACGTAAAATACAAAGCCGATAAAGAACAGACAAATGAAAATTGCAGCCCATAATGTAGGACTAAAATAATCATTACAGATTCTTAAATAATTAAATCCAATTAGGTATTAGTTTTTTACGTACGCAAAAGGAAGAAGTAACGTTTTCCATGAATTATTAGTAAGGGATTCGGGTGTAAGAAATGCTAAACACTCTGTATTGTATGGTACCGATAGGTCCATAAGATCTAAAAATTGTGGAGAATAGTGAAGATCTCCAAGGGCTAAATCGGCTTGACTTGCTACCATTTCACCTAACAGGCCATTGTACTTCCCATCCGATTGTTTTTCACCCAATTTGTATTCGTTTGTAATATCTGGTTCGTGTAATTCTGGTTCAAAGTTCATAGCTTTGGACACAATTTCTAAAATCTTCAACAAACAATCAGTCAATGGTATTTCCGAACTGTTTTGTTTAAAATGCTCCAGATGTGTGATTACCTTCATTTCGATTCCAGCAAATTCAAAATTATCACTAGATACTGTAGAGGAAAGTTTTGTACTAAATACGCCTTTACCAGAAGGTACCTTTATCACAGCAGGCATATGGTCAAATGTCACAACTTGTAGTTTTTGTTTGTTTAAATTATTCGTTTTATCTCTGAACAAATCAATACCTATAATAAAATATTCCAAAGCCATCAATTAAATACGTATTAATCGATTATTTGGTTACGGACCTGATCTAAACTTGCCGTCCCTCCAAATATCTAATCTACGAGGTACCAAACTGTTACCAATCGGCGCCGGAAATGGTACTGTAGTTATCTCAAACCAGGGAATCCTTTTTCTTTTTGATCCCATTCTTTTAATACCACCGTATTCCCGAATAAATATTACATTTACAATTCGCTTCCAAATGTATTTCATGTCTTCGTAAAATAATTGATTATCGTAATTAATGATAAAATTTGCTCTGGTGTTAATAATTCTACGACTGAAATTCCAGTAATTATTTATGAAATTCAATTAATAAGTGAAATAGACAAAGAAGATCCGGAAGGGTTTTTTGGTCTAATACGTACTAAGAAATATGGAGCCCCAAATATTTACACTTTTTTAAAATTTGAACGTATTTATACTGATAAAGGTTTTAGTAAAGGGTAACAATGGAGGCTTCGTATTCATTTACTGTTAAGCCAAAACACCTCATTACTACTTTTTATCTATTTATTGTACCCACCTGTCTCCAAATTTTAGTAAATTTGTAACTTGGATAGTGTCTAAAATCAAAATCAAGTAAAACTGGCAACCAGTCGTCTTTCCCAGTTGCAGGGAACTAAGGGTTTCGTTGCAAGGATCAAACAAATCCTCGTAATCATCCACTTTAATCTAAATTTGCAATTGTTATAATTAATACCTAATGAATTATTTTAGTAAATATACATAGTTAATAGTAGCAAACCGGAAATATTGCAGATGCATGGAGAATGACACCTTGATGTCTGAATGCGTTTTGGGTTTTTTAAACCTTTTTATGTGGATTTTGGGATTTTGTTTATCATATGGTACAATTTATGAAATAAATTCCTCTATGTAATTACCGTTATCATGGAAACCCTTTGCTGAAGTTTCTTGAAGAAATCTGACTGGATTGTTTCATAATAAAAGTCATCCATTACAACAAGAGCACATCGATATGATTCCATGTATTTTTCAAAAATATTAGAGATAAGTTGGGTCAAATTTTTATCATTGCCCTTCGAAATTTTTGTCAAATGTTTATCTGTGATCAATCTAAATGAAATAACGTATCTTAAAGTAAATGTAAAAAACATAAATATGTACATGAATATTCGCCGTTTTCTTACCCCTCAGAACCAACTTTACCAATGGTAAAATGCTTGAATAGAAGGCTTGCTAAGAACAAAAAATATTGTAACTGCATTTTAAAGAACAATGAATGTATCTGAAGATAATAAAATGTATTGTACTTAAAAGAAAACTGAACGTAATTTCGAATAAAGGAAATTGGGTCTAAATAATAAATTTCATTTTGTCAATCACAAGATCAATTTATTGTCTTGATTAATTAGGGACTAATCGGCCTTGCGTGTTCTTAAAACGGCATAATCACATTATTAATATTAAAAACTTATTAAAATATACATTTATTTCTTATATAATCTATTTACAGTTCATCTTTAACCTCTTCCACGTCTTTGGATAAAAACCATTTTTGGTATACATTAAAAGGATCCAGCATCCAGTATTTATGAAATGTAATGGGTTTTTGGCCTTCCAAATATTCAGGAGTGTAATCATTTGGTCGAGCCTAAAAATGGGACAATTAAATCACCTTTTAATAAAAAGATATAGCAAACACTCGATAATGTGAACATCGCTTAATGTGAACACCACAATAATTATAGTAGGCTACCGTATACGGTGAACAAACTAAACCTTCGATTATAGAAACGAATGTTCATTAGTCTTAAAAACTGATATTTCTACATTGCTGTTGGTACTTCCCTAGTCGTATTAGCAAGAAAGATGTTCTGTTATTCGCGTATTCACTTCAAGCAGTTGTTAAAAAATCCTCAGAAATGATAAAAAATTGGTGGCAAAGAATTATATTTTATTTATTACTGTGTTACATGTTTGTTGCGGTTTTTTAATAAGTGTATTTAAAATTTATGTTTAAGTACCTATGTTTATTTTATTAATCACAAATATAATACATCATTCGTTAACGTGAACAATTATTGTTTTTCTGGGTTCACACTATCGAATGTCCACGCGAATTCCTATAAAAGAACCTGATGAAAATATGGAGAATGTATCACATCAACATCAAGCTTTTTAAAGCATAATCCTAAAACCATATCATCCGGGCTGGATACACTCGGACAATGGCAACCCTCGGTCGACAATTTCTCGACTAAGGGTCTACTTATTAATATTCCAGCTCCCCCCGTAAGGTAATTATAACCCCAACCAGATACTACATTGTACCCGTATCGTTCACCAATTGCGACATTTTCATTTTCGTCATAACAACTTAAAAATTGTCTCACACGCGTAACGCTAAAAATTAAAATCATTATTATANCGTAACATAAGCCATCTATATACTATACATCTATATACTGTACATATTCCTGTTTTCTTTATTACATAAACTGAATAAGACTACATTATTAAATTATTGTTATATGAATAACCTCGTTTAATATTTGTTCCTTGAGTTTTTCTGCGAGACTTAAATGGAATTTATTCGGTTGCGTGAGTATAATAAAAACATTTTTATTATCTATGAAGGAACCTAAAACGAATCGATTCTGCTTTTATAATACCTATATAAAAAGATGTCTCTTACCTTCGTCAAAAGACAATGCCAACAATAACTTGCTATATAACTAATATAATGATAAATTAAAATCAGAGGCGGATCCAGAAACGAATATTGGGGGTTGAAGGGGACGTTTGCTTTTGCTATCAAGATTTTTTACAGATTGAAGAAATCTGATCACAGAACTCTTGAGGAAGGAGAAATTTTCCCCATTTCGCCTCTGGATCCGCCAATACTAAAGTAAATTTATCAAGAAACCTCAGTATTGTATCGTCGTCCACTATGAACAGCCATTTGTAGTTTTTATTCGACTTCATTATTTCCGCGACGTTTTCTATAATTTTTATCGTTTTTATACAATGCCCTTTGTCTGAATTGGGGACGTTTACAGAAATGGTACCGTAGTTCTTGTCTTTAAGCATAATATTAATAAAAGCAAAACTTACAGATAAATGTACACTGTTAAACTAATTGTAGTTTCTAATGGTATCTAAAATCTAATGATATCAAATCGATCAAAACAATGCCCTCTCTTTGATATTATATTGATATCTTACTCATAATTTATTTGTTAAATTTTTTTACTAAACAACTAACAGTCGCATAATGTCCAATATAAAATAAATAAGGTTCAACAATTTTATTGTCCACGACAATTGTTTCGCCGTGCAACAGTTTCTTCAACACTTATTCTTCACTGAATACGTCCCTGTGTGGTGAAACAATTGCCGTGAACAAATAAATAGTTAGTTAAATTTTTATAAAGTGTTTTACATTATTAAAGTATTTAAGTAGTACCAAACCTTCGATATCGCTGAAAAATCCAACATGGGGGGTGTGCTTCGCCCACGTATCTTTCACGATGGGTAGTCTGGTATCGTGGTACCCATGAAATGTTTTAACAGCGAAATATATAGAATTTTTAGAAACAATATCTTTCTAAAAAAATAAATTCAAAAACATTATAGATTGGCCCATTATAGGGTAGCAAAAGCTAAACGTAAAGAAATTCTTACACAAGGATAGTAAATTACGGGATACGTAGTGCAATTGCTTGTTACAGATGGACAGAAGGAAGGTTCGTGGGTCACTTTAACGCCGTTTCCATTGTCCCATATTAGTTTTGATAATTCGTATATAAAATCGATACTAAAATCGATTTCTGTTTTCTCATTTAAAATTCGCTCGCCAATACTAAAATTGGTAATTGAGCATATGTATATAAATTCTATTTGTTTATCAAACCTTTTTAATAAGCTACTGCTTATAATGAAACCCGAAGCGGAAATGGGATACTTAAACTTTTTGGATGGATCGTCAACAAAATCAAAATGATGTGTAATCGATGGTTCTCTATCAAAAACTGCGTGGCCCAACCAAATTTTCTGCAAATTATCATATCAAAAACACCTCAAAGAAAACACAATATGTGTACCCAGCTTACTTTTTTTGAATCGTACTTATTCAAGACGGTTTGTAAAGATTTAATATCAATCCATGTGTTATCGTGAAGAAAAATGTACCAAGACGTATCATTTTCCTGTGTATTTAACAAAGTTGTTATTAGTGGAAAAACAGTCCAACTTCCCACGTGTGGAAACTCATTAGAATAGTATACTGTCGCTGAATCCTTCAACTGGTTTACGTATTTAAGGGTTAGATTGTAAAGAAAAAGAAAATACAGCATTTGTCATAGACATAGAAGGTACATTTTCTACAGAAAATTTGCCTCATTATATGATTAAATGTAAAATTACAAAATAATTAAAATAAAAGATATATCAGTGAAAAAAAATTATCTTCGCTAAAAACAATAAATAAAAATTAGGCATCGCATCTTATAATGTCCGATATTTTGGAATCTTCTACAAAAACATCTTATTTTCCTGATTATACCTAAGATTAACATTCTAACGGAAACATATTTGACTTTATAGTAGGTATAATAAGAACATAATAAAAAATCTCTACGAATGAAAATCTTAAATATTAATTTAAACTGGAAAATAAGGTCTTTTACAGATACTTCTGACAAAACAGAAGTTGACATTGCACTCCAATTAAAAAAATGTGAAAATTAATTTTAATTTATTGATAATCGTTTTTTTATTACTTTCGAATTTTACGTTTAGCTATACAGTAAAGTCGACTCTCTGTAAAAATTATACTTCCTCGCATTTGTGGGAGTTTGTGACAATTATTCGTACACCCTGTATACAAAAGACGCGCTTAATTTTTAACCGTGATGGAAAAGAGTTTTGGTCAGTTTATATATTAGTCAATGTGTAACATGAGATTAGATTAGAATGCATGACAAAGAAGCACTGAATATTTAATACTAA
The DNA here is from genome assembly GCF_000699045.2 of Agrilus planipennis. Lineage (NCBI taxonomy): Eukaryota > Metazoa > Arthropoda > Insecta > Coleoptera > Buprestidae > Agrilus > Agrilus planipennis. The sequence goes on from NW_020442445.1 coordinate 1,785,020, forward strand.
TGAAATAAGAACGCAATAAAGCAGCTTGTTTACTATTATAATTATAATGCGGTAACTAATACTAATTACGAATTATTGAATGAATATATTAAAAACTANAAAAGATGTCTCTTACCTTCGTCAAAAGACAATGCCAACAATAACTTGCTATATAACACTAAACAAATTGAGAATAATTTCATTTTACACCGCTTAAAACATAACATTGATTAATATAAGAATTGATTAATCTAATTAGAAATTTATTTCTTAAGAAACTGAATATATTGAGGAGGTCGTCTCGTCGAGCGTTGTTTCTTTATTCGTTTTGTTTTGTGTATGTATAGGTAGGACAAAAATATCTTGTACTAAAATACCCTTATAGCTTTCCCCATTTTGAGATAAACGAATTTAAGATCCTTTTTAACCTTTCGTTAGTGAAGTTTCTACATAAATTTATTTATATTTCACAGCAGCAGTATAACAATTTTTTTGTATATGGTAAAAAATAGAAAGTATACAAATTAAATTAGTACGTACGTATATTTTTTATTACTAATCAAACAAAGGGTTAATTGATTAAAACGGTTTTTAGTATATTGTAACTTTTCGTTTAAAAGACTTAAAAGCAATTATAAAAGCTCTAGATACAATATTAATTCAGTAATAAATACTTCACCAACATACAAGTCATGCAATACATTAAAAAAAAATAAAAAAAATATCATAAGCAAGACTGGTTAATATTTCCCAAAATATGTTCCATTATGTACGTAAATTATTTTTATGTAATAACCCTTTTATGGAAATAAGTTATAGGGATTTAGTAAACGTCAGGTGCAAGGTCACCATAATTAACCTCACAATTTAGCAACTAATTATTATTAAAAAAGACTATTTATTTATACAAATTCGTTCATTAGTTTTTGTTAAAGCATAGCATTAACAAGGTAATTATTGGTTCTAGTAAAATTATTACTTTTCATGGAGAAAAATGCAAGTTTTATATTTTCAGTTCTAAACTTTTTAGAGTAGATATTCATAATTAATTAGGTATTAAATTTACTAAACAACTAACAGT
>NW_020442445.1:1789534-1800790 GCF_000699045.2 Agrilus planipennis
CTAAAATTAATTTTTTTAATGCAATTTGTTATTCGTATATTTTCTGTTAATTATAGCTGTTTAGTGATGCAAAAATTAATTACTTAAATAAGTTAAAATTAAAAGACTTTTTTTACTAAAATGTATCTAATTAGTAATTACAATCTTCAATACATAGTATTTATTTTTAACTTCAAATTAAATGGTTTATTTTTCAATATAAATTGAATGTAAGATCTAAGGTTTTTATACTAATGCTAAAAGAAAATCAAGAATGGGATAAAAATTGTCTTAAAAATGTATTGGAAATCTTTTCCATGTTTGTAAAAAATAGGATTATAAAAAATTAAAAATATCTACTGCCAAAGGTTGTCCCCATAATTTTTAAATACTTTTACGTATACATGTACAATAAAACCATTAATACTAATTAAAAATCTGTTCAGTGCTAATACAAAGGCTCTAGTGCATCCCTGAAAAGCTATCGTCATCATAAGACCGATTGATTACGACACACACATCCACTCTTGCTGCCTATCCCAAACCAATCTTCACATTTCTCTAAAATCAGAACATTGCTAACCATTTGTGAACGGTGATATAGATCTAGAATCTAGTTCTTCCTCTGCCCCTCTGTGCTCCTGTTAGTTCATTTAACATTCGTGTTACTAGTTCTTTACGTGTAGGCAACCCACCGTACGTATAGATGCGTCAGGAGGCCTATAGTTGATTGTCTAAATTGTGCTAGTAACGAAGAATAGAATCTAGATCAAGAAGAGGGAAGAAGCGATTTAAGGGGCGATATAATAGTAAATGAGTTATAATTAATAATAGTAGTGTTATTAAAGATTAACTAGCGAAAATAAAATAGTAGATTTTTTATTATGCGACATATCCTACCATCCATATCTCTCCTCTTCTATATTGACTTCTATATGTCCATAGCGCCCTTTGGCCTCGTACTTTTTAAATAAATACCTCCTCGTCTCTATTTTTTTTTTCTATCCATGGTATTTTCATCGTACTCCTAATAACACCACATACAAAACGAAACTAAAAAAAGAACTTGATGATTTTATTGTGTTTATTATAGTATCAAGTGAATATATGGGAGTATAAAGGGGAAGATTTAATGAGGGTTTATGAAGGGTGTCGTCCCTTAAAACAAAACTCAAGCGAGATCACGATAAAAAAAGATAAAAATTAGTTCCAAATAAAATTGAAATCGTTTTTTAAAAAAACTCGAATGAAAAAACAAAAGTTTTTTTAACAGTCTACGGATTGATTCGATCCATGTTTGTAAAGTTCTGCCTACAAATTTTTCTTTATTTTCCCCCATGGCACACAAAAAGAGAATATCAATTAAAATAATTGGATTCTTGAAGGTGGAAATTGAATGTCTGTGTAAATTAAACGAAAGTTTTGATAGACTTTAAGTGAAAATTAAAGTAAAATACGTTTTGTTTTACTTCGAGCTTTCACAAACAACGTTACGTTACATCCATCAATCAACATGCAAGGATCAATATCACCCTGGTACCGAAGGGTACAAATATAAATATCATGCAAAGGAGATATTTTCTGATACAAAAGTTTCACTGACACGGTGACAGTATTGACAAGAAATCACAATGTCGAAAAGATGACAAAAACATTTCTTAAAAATCACGCACAAATTTCAAGTTAGTTTAACGATTTATTACAAATATACCAACGTGGAATTATAACTTTATTTTATTTTTATACAAGAGCGATAGTATTAATGATATATGAGTGATGTCCATGTAATTTAATTGGCAAAAATAATGGCAAGAAAATCGTTCCGCATTCAAGTCGAATTAGAGATACAATCTGTAAGTCTTTTTGAATATTACATTCGTTATTTAATTAAAAGTTTTAACATGAACCTTTGAAGGTAACATGTCCCGGTGTTTGGCTCTGTCCAAACGGGAAAGTCTCTTTGCAGGTGTACATGTTGGATTCATGTATTCAAACGGCACCCCTCGCACCGGTTTTTCCCCTGTTCATCGACGAACGTTTCGTATTTTACAAAACCTTCGCAAGCATCAACAAACTTGTTGATCTTCAAAGAACCTTTAGTAAGTCAGTTTTTCTAAACAAGAAAATAATTTTAAACGTTATTTTTCTTATCTTATTAATCGCAATAATTTATACAAGATAGGGAACATTTATATGCTGAGCTGATACAATGGCAAGATTGCGAGATGGGAAACGTTTTGTCCACTTTTGAAACGTCTTTAACAGATTTGCTTTTCCCGTCGTCTTGCGATGTTGATTTATTGATGGAACCAACACGAAATTATCCGGTAAATATTTATTCATTTCATTAAAGTAAACAGGGGGCCCAAAAAGTACGCAATATATTCATTGTAAGTTTATTCGAAACATTTTTCAAACAAAACTTTCTCCTTATTTTAATACGAGATCGTCTGTATTATCTAAATTTGATTTATTATACGGAGTGTTCAAAAACAGGAAAAAGAAGGTTTCGTTTAAATGGCACCCATGTGGAAATATCGCAAAAAATTACATAGACTTACATTTTGGAATTCTGAACAACTTTTTCCTATAACTTTTTTCAATTGGAGCCCTATTTCACATGGCTGCCATTTAAATGAAACGTTTTTTTCCCTATTTTTGAACACTCTGATAATAAATCAGATTTGGATAACATACGCGATTTTGTATTAAAATAGGGAATAAGTTTGGTCAAAATTTTTTGAATAATCATTCAGTTTAGCCGAAATAAATATATTACGAACTTTTTAGGTCATTTGACTCGAAAAAAACATTTGAATATCGGCGCGATTTTTTGTAAAGCCCCATATTTTTTTTCCTATAACAGTTGGAGTCATATTTCACATGACTGCCATTTAACAGAAACTTTATTTTTTCTATTTTCGAACACTATGTAGTGCTGGGCATAGTGCATACTTTTTGGGCCACCCTGTATATCTCTTATCATATTTGTACGAAAATATCCCAAAATTCGTATAATTATTTTAGGGAATCATTTCACCAAAAATAGAAATTTGTACAAAAACAACTATTGACGAAGTTTGTACTATGGATAAATGTAAACCAAACTCGTACGTTGTTAATCCTAAAACCATTTCATCCCAGCAATGTAGGGACGCATGTCCGAGACAACAAAAAAAAGTTTGTCACAGTGTCCCATATCACAGGTGAGATTCAGAATACATAATATAGGTAAAATTGTCTATTGTGGTATCAAATTTTTTAGGCAAAAAGTACTATGTGGCAAAGAAAAATCAAGACAAAATCAACCACAATTTTTCTCAACTTGTAAGCCCGATGATAGCTTAATATTACGAAAACCCCAGGGTATAGGTCCCAGTTGTTCATGGTAACCATTTACTTTTCACATTCGTCTCGTGTTTTTCGAATTTCAATTATTCCAGGCAATTAGCATATTGTTATTAATCGTAAGTTAATTTTTAGTGATGGCAAGAAAAAGGCTAGAAAAAAACCACTGAAAAGATTCCCACAAACAAAATTAAAAACACCCATTAGGAGGTCCTGCGCCGATGAGGAATTCCTTAAGTGTTTATCAAGTATTCCAAACCGAAGTAAGCTCTACTAAAAAAAAAAAAATGAATGAATAAACACGCTTGAGTTTCATTTTTTTTCTAATATCCCAAAACAAAATATGATTTCTTAACAAAAGAAAAAGATACATGTAAAGAACACGCACAAAGTTCATTGTTTTTTATCTTTCTAAACCGAAGCAGAACAAAATAAACAAAAAGGCATGCTCGATTTTCATTTTTTTTATCAGTGTAGAAGGAAAAAAGAATAACCACGTTTAAATTTATCAATTTTTTTATCTCCATTTGTTCTTTACAGCTCAATGCGGATGTGCTGATGGACATGAGGAGCCAAGCTGCCGAATATGCGAAAGTTACAAAAGACATTTCGACAATTTAGCGTCTCCGTGTCCTGCAACTGAGTCAGTGGTATGATAATTTGCTGTATCACTAAATCATTTTTCGTAACTGAAATAAAAAATGACACCCGTAATAGATCCAGCACCAACTATTCTTAGATTTTGTTTAACATCATTTCTACTACTCCGAGATCGTATTTTGTCATCTTATATGATGATACGAATTATATTTTCGTATTCTCGGCGAAACAGAAATATTTTAAATGTTTTTACTCATCTGTTTATTCGTCACGGTATTTCCAAAAAGTAGGATGAACTTAGAGGTAAGATCACAACCGAGAATAGATCCAGGGAGGACGTCCTTTCTAAGTTAAAAAGTGAAATAGAGCAGGATATTGACCAATTAATGTGTGCGAGGCCATGTACCCAAAGGAATTTTTTTTCGAATCAAATGAAAACGAGATCGGTGGCAAGTAACGAATTTGGAAAACGCATGTCAACGCGTGAGTACGTAAAAATTAGAAATAAACAGTTGAATAAAACAATTGCTGATTGTGGTTTATTATCAGTACGACTTGCCTTTGTTACATTTCTCTGTTGTTTTTTTTTTATAGAATTTTGTTGTAAACCGCGAAGATGCGTGTGTCCCAAAAATATGAGAAAAAAGCTTTCGTCCAAGAGTATTTGGGAGAGGAAAAACTTTGTTGGAAAGTACAGCCCGAAATGTAAAAAAGGTTGTGAAAAATAAACCCCCTGTTTGATGTTACTAAACACGTACCTTTTCTTAATTTATAATTTTTTTATCAAACCCTTGTCTTACAGATTTCAAAAAAGTAATACCCAGTATAAAATCATGCAAGGCGAAAAATAAAAGGGAACCTTCTGCGGAATGTTACAAAATCCCTCCCTGTTGCACAAAACGTAATGTTTCACTTATTTTAAAGCGTAATATCTTTCTCAAAAAAAAATTAATTATAGAAACGTTTTGCGATCGAATTTCTCCCCACGGCTCCATGATAGAAAACATGGAGTGTAATTTGCCACGCTCAAAAAGTTGCCAAAGCATGTGTTGCGATTCCCCGCTAAATTTGGACATTGATGATGACGACGAGTGTAATGCTTTGATATCAAAATATTGTCCTCAGAAAGAATTATGTCCTAAAGATAATAATAACACGTCATCTTCCTGGTTTTCTCCCAAAATTAACCTTACTGCTGACAACGAGATGCAATCGCAATCACTAGGTATCTACTCAAATAAAAAACAAAAAAGTGCCGAACAACAGCGTCTAGGCTCGTACTACTTTTATTTTATTTGTCTTTTTTTATCTTCGAAACTACTGTAGACAGTCGATAGTGTTGCCCACATCAAAAAACCACTGTTATATTAATAAAATAAACTGCATCGAACACGTCCGAACTCGTGTAAATTGTTCGTAATGCAGCGTTCACACTATCGACTGTCTTTTGTAGAAATGTGAGTGAAATAATTTAATTTTTCCACTAGAAATTTCGAAAATAAGGAGTGGAAATACAAATGGTTGAATTATTTCACTGTAGCGGCACCTTTTTCTTTTTGTACGGAACCCAGAAAATAACATAAAATTGCACACGACATTCTTTTTTCTTTTGCTTTTTCCAATAGGTTTGGATGTTTGTTTCGGAAAAAAATCTACTAGTTCAGAACCGCGCTTTTCCTCATTTTGCGTACAGAATGTGACCAACAATGATACAGAAAATCCCTTCAATTTAAAAAACGGAAAGTTTTTCTGTAATAAAAACCCCACTGATATACCAAATAGAATGGAACAACTAAACTGTTGCAAATCTCTTTGCAAATTCGATAGCAAAAAGGCGGCTAGAGGTTGTCTTAGCGATACCTGCAACACTGTGGTACTTCACTCTTTTTATTTAATACGATCCAAGTCCCTTTTTCTTTTATTTTTTTTCATAATGTCTATTTTACCTTTTTTGTTTTCTAGGGTTCTCGAACGCATCCTTTTCAAAAACAAATCGAATCAAGATCAAAATCCCCATGTTTAAAAGCCGATAGGGATACAGTTTGGTGTCCATATTACGGAACACCCTGTAGCTCAAATAAATTTAAAGATAGGATTAAAACCTTGACGGATATGACCCAGGATGGAACTTCAAGATCCAACTGTGCCGTTGCCAATAATTGTCCAATTACGTACTATGTCAACGATAGTGACGATTGTGATAACGATAACGCCAGCAGGTGAGACTGATATCAATTCTCTAACTTTAATCGTTTAAATTTTGAAAAATGTTTTAAATTTTCTTTTTTTTTTATCGTACCTATATTTTTTTAATATATTTGTGTTTGACTTGTGTGACCAAATGACCTATCTTAACGAGCAATGAGCAAATGCTGCAAGGACAACAGAAAGGTGTATACTTATTAAAATTTATGCGCCAAATTCTAATTGANATTTCATAATATACTTTAAAAATGTAAAAGGAATTTATATAAAACATTAATTCTACAATATTTTTTTTGTATATGTATGTAGCTACTGTATAACGTAATACTAATAAATACGAAAATAATTGATTAAAATATTTTAATTGTATACAGTTTGCTAATTTATTTCAAACAATATATAATGAATTGTATAAAATATTACATACAATTGTAAATACAATTCATTATAAATACTTTGAAATAAGCATTTTAGCAAAATGATGTGTACGATTAAAAAATATTAATTAATTATTTTCAAATATGTATATACCTTTCAATTTTTTTACCGTCAATTATTTACCATCATATCATGAGTTAAAATTTATCTAAATATGATGAGAAACATTGCTGCATGTAGTACAGTAAATCTTGCCCTCATATGTGCCTCATAGGTTTCTTCATTTCAATGTCTTAAATGGTATGTCTATTTTACGTAAATTACGAAAGTAATTCAATTTACGAAAAGTTGTCTTCGTGTTTAGTATTCGTTTGACTCATGAAATGCAGACAATATGTTACAAATTTTTACGTTCACAAGGTGAGCAACCTTTACACATGTCGTGATGATACGAATAGTAAATTTTTCGTAAATATGAAGTAAATGTGGCTATCGGGGTAGTAGTTTAATATTAGAGAGCATAATCCTACCTTTGATTGATTTGTACAGTAAGGATAAAAAAAATTATTGTGGGACAAGAATTTTAACTAGAATTAATATTCAGGGGTTTAACACCCTATAACTTGCCTTTAGACCCGCAGACCTGGTTAGAGTCTTAATTTAAAAGACTCTTAGAGCTTAGATAACAGAAAATAATTGTGCAACAAAACCAATTTACCCTAAAAGATAATAATTTAATATTTGGAGAGTTTTTCACCCTATAAATAACCCTCAGACTCGCTGACAAATTATTTCATAGTGTTATTATCCCACTTAAAAGGTCTTTTAGAGTTTAGATACCCAAAATAGTTGTGGGACAAGAGAAACTTCCAATGAAAGATAATAATTTAATATTGGAGAGTTTTTCACCCTATAAATAACCCTCAGACTCGCTGACAAATTATGTCATAGGCGTAATCCCAGCTTAAATACAAGGATATGAAATTGTGGGACAAGAAAAACTTCCACTAAAAAATAATGATTTAATATTGAAGAGATTACCACCCTATAATTAACCTTTAAACTCGCTGACAAATTATCTCAAAGGCATAATCCTACTTCACCCTTAGAGCTTCGTTACAAAAAATTATTATGGGATAAAGACAGCTTCCCCTGAAAAATAACAATTTAATATTAGGGGGTTCGCACCCTAAAAATATCCCTCGGACCTGCTGACAAATTATCTCATAGGCATAATCCTACATCAAATGACTCTTAGATCTTCGTTACAGAAAATTATTGTGGAACAAGAAAAACCTCCACTCAAGAATTCTAATTCTATATTGAGGGAATAACACCCTATCAGTAACCTGTAGACCCGCTGGAAAATTATGTCATAGACGTAATCCTCCTTTAAATGGCTCTTAGAGCTTAGTTTTGGGATAAGAAAAACTTCAACTTTTTACCGGGTCATCCAATCCGGGTATCCCATTTATCTGTGTATTATCTGTTGGAGGTTTTAACCCCTTTTTCAAGTGAAAAAAACTCTGTTACAATGGCCTTATAAGTAAGGTAAAATTGATTTTTTCGAATCAGGTCGGTTTGAACACCTTTAGCGCGTTATCGGGAGATTGGGTGTATCTATAACTTCACTTTTGACCCTAGGTAGTTATCAAGTACCTATAATATGTACTTAAAAAAATAACAATATACCTAATTAAAAAGGTATAAGTACTTGTATGTGCCGGGTGAGTTTTATCGAAATTTGAGTCGTATTTAATTCAAAATACGTAATTATTTAATTGAAGTTTATAACGTCACCAATTTTGAAGTTCTGTTTAAAATTTCTTGTTAATGTTAAAGCGGCTGTGATACCACAGAGAGAGTAAATTGTTTTAATTACCCTTTATTACCATTAATAAACGCGTCGAATTCTTGGACATTTGGTTCTTTACCACATTGCACATACAAGTAATGTAATGTAACATGCTCTGTTTATAAGTTTTGGAACAAGGTTACTATCTACTGCAATAGAACAACACCATCCTGCGTTTATGTATTTTTTAATTATGTACTTAATTTTCTGTTTAATATCTGAAAACTAGAAACAATATGAAACAGTAATGTGAAAATTCATTTTTAATTTTCCATCCACTACAAACTACCTTAGGTTAATGAGGGAAAATTTTTGGTGCTGTTGTCACAATCCCGCCGGGAATCGAACCCGGGAGGCTCGGTTTGTCGTGGTTGCTGTTGTCATTTCTCGTAGCTTAGTGGTCAGAGCGTAAAGTCAAAGGTCCCGGGTTCGATTCCCGACGGGGATGTGACAATAAAAAAATTTTTCCCTCATTAGCCTGAGGTAGTTTGTAGTGGATGGAGAATTGAAAATGAATTTTCACATTAATATTTCATATTAACCACTATTAATATTTAAAAATGTCATTTTCATCTTTTATGTTCAATTTTACTCTATCTACCCCTGCTCCGTGATCATAAGGTACTTCTCTGCTGTTGCGGCTTCCGACACCTGATCCGTAGACACTTACCTTAAAAGATTGCTGACGATGACAATTATCAAAGACAACAGTTGATAGCCGTAACGACAGAGTAGGCATGGAGGGGGTAAAATTGAAAGTAAAAGACGAAAATGAACAATCATAGAAAATCCCTACCTATACGATAATACGATATTTTCATTTTAAGAAAAAGCAATTCAACTGATTTACTGTTGATTAAAAATGTGTTGCTAAGCATGTTTCTCCGCTTGACACGTTTAATGTGTTATGTAGTAAGGATGAATTACTTTGCAACAGGGATGGGTGGTTTGCACCATAGGCTTGGGTTAACTTATGGTATGAGATGAGATAACCATCANTTTTTCTTTTTCTGTTAATAAATATATACAATTTGTAGTTTTTCTCTCTATTAAACTAAATAACTAACCAAAACAGAAAGTTGTTTATTTTCTAAGACTATGATTTGTATGACGCCCCCTTAGTATAATGTATTTGAAATTTCCCTTCGATGTCATTACAAGCGGATTCTACAATTATATGAAAAAATGATGATTGCATGTAACAGAATATTCCATATTTCTCAATTCTCTATTAGTATATACGTACATTGGTGGATACATGTGGTTATTTAAAAGTCGAGAAATCACAATAGAGCCGTCATCATCATTATTATGTATTATGTAAACATTAGAATGGTAATTGTTGGCTTTGAAAAGGATATCCTCTCTCCGTTTGTAGGTAAAGATACGAAAGACGAAGGCGAAACAAACGAACGCGCTTTGTGTACGCACAACGAAGCGGATGTGCGCTAATAAAAGACTTCCAACCAACATTTAACTTAAACTATTCAGTTGTTGGCGTTATTGTTATTGTTCTATATGACCACGAACGAAATGCAAAATTTGTTTAAACAATTTGAATAACTTGAAATGAAAATTTATCTGGACCTGGAATTTTTTTAAAGGGAAAAAGGCTCCCATCCGTTGAAGATAACTCGTATGTCTGTCGGTTTGTTAGTCACAGTCGCGTTGTTTTTAAATCCATGATCCGTAATTTGAAACTACTAGTCACTGTATATTTCAATTTTATTATTAGTTAAAAATATACCTATGGCTTCACCTATTAAGACTGATGTGGCCCTAATGTGGATACCCTATTTCAGACCTTTGACGATATGCCCTATGTAGCCTAATCTGGCCCTGATATGGATACTCTATCTGAAGCCCTTTACGTTTGACTTGTTAATACTGATTTCAATGCTTTGTCGCCTTGCTCTATTTAGACTGATTTGACCCTGATGTGGATATCCTGTCAGAACTTTTACGACGCGATACACTATTTTAACACTTTAGGGCTATGTCCTATTTAAGCTGATCTGGCCCTGATGTGGATACTCTCTCTGAAACCTTTTACGTTTGACTTATTAATACTGATGTGGTTCTGATGTTGATACCATATTTCAAAGCTTTAACGCCTTTCCCACTTCATTCTGATGTGGCCCTAATGTGGATACCCTGTCAGAACTTTTACGACTCGATGTTGCTCTGATGTGGATACCCTATCAGAACACTTTTACGCTTCAATCTAATTCTCATGTAGATACTCTACTTTAACCCTTAAGCTGTATCTTCTATTCGTATATCCTAATCTGGCCCTGATATGGATACTTTTTACGCTTGTCTCATTAATACTGATGTGGATACTATATTTCAAAACTTTAACGCCTTTCCCAATTTATTCTGATCTGGCCCTGATGTGGATACTCTGTCATAAGTTTTAAGGCTCGATATGGCTCTGATGTGGATACCCTTTAACGGTAGGTATGCCCTATTTAGCATTTATAGACACATTGTTAAGATTTCCGCGATATCGTTGAATCAATGGTTATCATCAGTAATTACTGTGTTATGCTCATTGCTCAGTGCTCGGGAATGTATGTAGTTTCCATTAAAATTGATAATAATTACTCATCACAGCCGTTCATTGAAAAAAAAATTACGTTGTCGGGACAAACAAAATAGTTCTTCGTGGTAAGAATTTCTTCTCGCGTTGTTGCATTGATGACTCAGGCCACGTAGGTACACATTATATTTGATGATTTATAAATGACTAACCGGCGAATTGTTATGTGTGTGTCATGTACCTACGATATAAGGAAGTTTTCTTTTTCTGTAGAAGGTTGTTGCCCTTAGTTCGAGAAACGTCTCCTCACAGTGGTACAGAAATACAGACATCAAGTATTGTTTAGTAA
>NW_020442446.1:0-1323 GCF_000699045.2 Agrilus planipennis
TATTCCAGAATCATTTAATTTAGCTGATCCTGATTTCAACATTTCAAATTGGTAGACATTTTAATAGGAGCAGAAATTTACTACGATATTATGTGTATTGGCCTAATTAAATTAGGCATTAATTTACCCATTTTACAAAAATCCAAATTCGGATGTTTGTTTTCCGGACCAATTATCGTCCCGACCAGTTCAGTAAACGAATCGCACTGTAATTTATCAATTAATCAATCAATTCCAAATAAACTTGAAAAATTTTGGAGAACCGAAGAAATTAGTTCGCCTAACTTAAGGAGCAAACAAGATATAAAATGTGAACACATTTTTAAAGAAACACTGACTGAAAATCAAAACGGACATTTCGTGGTTACCTTACCAATGGTAGATCCTGTGCCAGACTTAGGAAATTCTCGTGATCAAGCTATAAATAAATTTTTATCATTAGAGCGAAAATTAGAAAGGAATCCCGATTTAAAAAGACAATATCATGAATTTATGTTGGAATACAATAGTCTTGGCCACATGAGTAAAATTGACGACGCAACCGTAGCATACAATAAACAACTAATATATTACTTACCTCATCATGGAGTTATCTGCGAAGATAAGTTGACAACGAAACTTAGGATAGTTTTTAACGGGTCTTTTGAAACTAGTAATGGAATATCTCTCAATGATATTTTACTGGTTGGACCTCAGTTGCAAGATGACTTGTTCAGTATTATCGTTCGCTTTAGAAAACACGAATATGTTATGATAGCGGATGTGGAGAAGATGTACAGAATGGTAGAAATTAATCCAGCTCAGCGAGAGTTACAACGCATTATTTGGCGATTCGACTCATCTCAACCTCTAACTCATTATCGACTAAATACTGTGACTTATGGAACAGCTCCTGCAAGCTTTTTAGCTATTCGATGTTTACATGAATGCGCCTATGAAAACATGGAAAAATATCCCGAGGCTGCAAATACTATCCTTAACGATTTCTATGTTGATGACTTGATAACAGGTTCAAGCTCAACAGAACAAGCAATTAAATTAAGAATGGATATCTCAAATATACTAAATAGACATGGTTTTAAATTACGAAAGTGGGCGTCAAACGATCCTGCAATTTTATCAACAACTTCCGATCTCGATAGACACTTGCAATATTTCATAACTGACAGTAATAATCACAAAACTTTAGGAATAGAATGGCATTCTGATACTGACACTTTAAAATTTATAGCAAATTCTTTTGATACAAAAAATGACAAGATAACAAAAAGAGCTATTCTTTCTACAATTTCTCAAATTTTCGACCCCATGGGATTGGTGGGT
>NW_020442446.1:1705-3495 GCF_000699045.2 Agrilus planipennis
TAGTAAAAAAAAGGGTGTAAATTTTATCAAAGGGAAAATCATCAACTAGCTGTTCAATATTAAGTTGGCGTACAGCAGAAGCTGGTATAAGTTATACACCGACTATCCTGCTTCAATATTTTAGACTCGGTATTAAATAACACTTTGATCCCGTTTTGCACTACTAATTTTTTATTTTCAAATCGACGTTTGAGCAAATCCCATGCAATATTGTGATTTTCAGAGGAGATTTTTATAGGTTTGAGTGATTGCGCGGCATCACCTTTCACGGCAGAAAGCAAATAATAGAATTTATGTATATCTGACAACTTAGGATTTTTGCACTATTAATTTTTTATTTTCAAATCGACGTTTGAGCAAATCCGATGCAATATTGTGATTTTCAGAGGAGATTTTTATAGGTTTGAGTGATTTCGCGGCATTACCCTTCACGGCAGAAAGCAAATAATAGAATTTATGGATATCTGACAACTTAGGATTTTTGTTAATTAATGAGTCAAAGGAGGCGTGAAATTCCACCCAATTCTCAAATTGACCACTGAATGTTGGCAAGCTAATACTCGGTAATTTTAACATTTTTGCACCAATGGCCACATACAACCTTTCACGGCAGAAAGCAAATAATAGAATTTATGGATATCTGATAACTTAGGATTTTTGTTAATTAATGAGTCAAAGGAGGCGTGAAATTCCACCCAATTCTCAAATTGACCACTGAATGTTGGCAAGGTAATACTCGGTAACTTTAATATTTGCACCAAAATCGTCATACATACATTCATTATTTTTTACAGGTGTGTTAAATTTGACTTGATGACTTCATAAAATGTAATTTCAAATTTTTTCATATCGCGATCATGTGCAGCGTCGTCCGACATACTAACAATTTTGAAATGTACTTGTTCCTATTCCTTATGTCAGCAAGGCGATCTTGAATTTCTACCTGTTCATCTTCAGTTATTATTTCTTTACTTGTTACTAGGGAAATAAATGAGGAAAGAAGCAAGGGATAACGCACTTATTTGATTATTGTATATGAGCAAAAATCCTAATCCAAGCAACTAACCAAACTGCTGCGACGATGTCTGCTTGATATTTTGTTGAACTCGTTCTTGTGGCGAATGTTGCACAATTTCCCTAATCTTGAATTATCACCCACTACGACAGTCTATGATTGCTTCCGACTAACTAATTTTGATTATCACCCACAACAGTCTATGATTGTTTTAGAATAACGTTTTTTAACGCTGCAATTAATTATCCGGCTCAAGGGACCAATTTTATGTACGATTTTCCTTTGCACAGTTGTGCCACTTCTTTTCTACTTTGAGATATTTTTTTGTAAGAAAAACACTTCGTCGAATTTATTTAATATTTTAATATAAAATAGATACACAGCTTACAATTAGGATGATAATGAATAAATGTTGATTATGCCTTACTACTAAAATGATTATTATAATTACTAAACAATTTTTTCTAATTATTCGAGAAAATGACGACTAAAAAACCGTATCAGACGTTTTGATCCCCCGACAAAATATCTCCGGACAAAATATCCCTGACAAAATATCCCTGGACAAAATGTCCCCGTGACAAAATATCCCTAGACAAAATATCCCCGTGACAAAATAATAACGTTTGATTGTCAGTAATATATAAGTCATTAAATCGACAATCAAATAAATATAATAGCATATATATTGGTTCCATGATTTTTCCATGGTTCCAATAGTTATTATAAACTAGTTAAATTTACTTTATATTCTTTGATACAATAACAATTATTT
>NW_020442446.1:8709-10242 GCF_000699045.2 Agrilus planipennis
TAAAACATCCGTGATCGATCTTCGCGTTCTTTTTTAAGCATGTGGTGAGTGGTTTTGTGATTGTCGCATAGTCCTTTATAAATTTTCTATAGTATCCGGAAATACCTAAGAAAGATTTTATTTGTTTTATGGTTTTTGGTAATGGTACGTTTTTGATTTTGGCTACCAATTTCGGGTTTGGTTTAATTCCATTGCGTGTTACTATGTGTCCTAGATACTCTATTTCCTTTAAACAGAATTCTGACTTATCGACCTGGATTTTAAATTTATGTTTTCTCAGTCGTTTGAAAACCGTTTCAACGTTTTGTACGTGTTCTTCGAAATTTTTGCCTAAAATGATAATATCATCGAGATAGACTAAACAGATCTTATTCAGTAACCCCTGTAACACTTGGTTCATGACCCTCGCGAAACATGCCGGTGCGTTTCGAAGTCCAAATGGCATTCGCAAAAATTGAAAGTGTCCACTGTCTGTCGAAAAAGCTGTCTTATGTCGGTCAGCGGGGTCGATTTCTATCTGATAATAGCCGCTTTTGAGGTCTAATTTTGTAAAATAATTTGACTCACCCAAAAGATCCAGAATTGACGTTATGTTCGGAATTGGGTGTTTGTCCTCAATGGTCCTCTCATTGAGTTTGCGAAAGTCAACGACCAGTCGCCAGTTGATTTTTCCGTTTTTGTCCGGTTTTTTAGGTACGAGAAAAATAGGACTACTATAAGGTGAGGTGCTCTCTTCAATTATGTTCTGATCTTTTAATTCGTTAATTTGTCTATCTATTTCCGTCCTTTGTGATACCGGGAAGCGATACGGTTTCGCGAAAACGGGGATATCAGAATTCAACGGAATTCGATGTTTCGCGGTACTCGTAAGTAAGAACTTCGCCCTCTTCATAAAATACATCCCGATATTGATTGCGTAATCCGTCTATTATTTTATGTCGTTCTGTATCTAAATGTGTAAGGTCTAATTTTGAGGTAATATCATTAAGTTTAGATTCATTACAATTTGGTCCATATAATTTACATACATCAACCCGTATTGGATCGATGTGTTGCGCTTTTATTTTGACATCGGTGCAGTTGTCTATTGGTGTTCCGTATTCGCTATGTGCAGGTTGACGCCAGCGCCTGAAGTGTCGGTTTTAGAAACTTTACAGTGAATAAATCTAACTACTTAAGAAATTGTACACGCTCAAAGAAATAATTATTTAAGACAATTTATTAAGTTTTATCCTGCAAACTATACCACCACGTCAGAAAGCACTTTATTCGTGTTCTGTAATTGATTATTCAAATACAATGCGTAATTGAAATTTCAAATTTTATTGTTTTCCAACCTCAAACCCACTGTTTCCACACAAGTTACAGAGGCGACTAAATTGGTTAGGTGCAGTCCGAAGACAACAGTAAATATTATGATATTTTTCCAACAAAACTATTTTATTTTAAACTAGCGACCCGCCCCAGCTTCGCACGGGTGAAATGTTAATACTAAACATACTACAGAATGTCTTTATATACAAAATTCACAGT
>NW_020442446.1:12471-15464 GCF_000699045.2 Agrilus planipennis
AAACAACTAATATATTACTTACCTCATCATGGAGTTATCCGCGAAGATAAGTTGACAACGAAACTTAGGGTAGCTTTTAACGGGTCTTTTGAAACTAGCAATGAAACATCTATCAATGACATTTTACTGGTTGGTCCTCAGTTGCACGATGATCTGTTCAGTATTATCCTTCGCTTTAGAAAACACGAATATGTCATGATAGCGGATGTGGAGAAAATGTACAGAATGGTAGAAATTAATCCAGCTCAGCGAGACTTACAACGCATTATTTGGCGATTCGACTCATCTCAACCTCTAAGTCATTATCGATTGAATAATGTGACTTACGGAACAGCTGCTGCATGCTTTTTAGCTATTCGATGTTTACATGAATGCGCCTATGGAAACATGGAAAAATATCCCGAGGCTGAAATACTATCCTTAACGATTTTTATGTTGGTGACTTGATAACAGGTTCAAGCTCAACAGAACAAGCAATTAAATTAAGAATGGATATCTCAAATATACTAAATAGACATGGTTTTAAATTACGCAAGTGGGCGTCAAACGATCCTGCAATTTTATCAACAACTTCCGATCTCGATAGACACTCGCAATATTTCATAACTGACACTAATAATCACAAAACTTTAGGAATAGAATGGTATTCTAATACTAACACTTTAAAATTCATAGCAAATTCTTTCGAAACAAAAAATGACAAGATAATAAAAAGAGCTATTCTTTCTATAATTTCTCAAATTTTCGACCCCATGGGATTGGTGGGTGCAGTGACAATTAAAGCTAAAATATAAAAAAGATCTCATAGCCCTTACCCCAGATCACCTTATCCTTGGCGACTCATTAACTGCCGTTCCTCAGATAGATATTACAACTTTACCAGTTAACCTTTTGACCCAGTACCAGAGATTGCAGCACATATTACAGCATTTCTGGCAGAGATGAAAGCACGAATAGATTAACACTCTGCAAATTCGCAACAAATGGAAGTCCAAGCAAATACAACCAGGTTTTTTTTTTATTAAAAGCTAGACCTTTCAAGGCGCGCGGTATGTTAGCCCAGATTTCTATTATTTGTTTTTTATATTGTTTGTCGTGCCGCTACTTGTAGAGGGCTGTCTTATCGAGTTATATGAGGGTAACAGGATGACCGCCCATTATCGATCTCACCTATCTTGTCTTGTCGCCATCACGCATGGCTTACTTATGTTTCTCTATTTATAATAAAATTATTAAATGTATTGTGTTACTGTTGGAGTCATTATATCGCAAAAAGAAACAATTAAATATGGTCCTTCGAATAGAATCATTAACATACTAACATCTGTATCCATCAACTGTAGGTAATTCAATGAGGTCAATGTAGATTTGATTGAGCCTAGTGTTTAGTACTTCAATATGGTTAGGTTTTAATCTGGTATGTCGCTGTACTTTAGCCTTTTAATACGATGAGGAACCACGTGACCAAGCTAGAGCATCTCGTTTCATTGCAGGCCAGATGTATTTTGTTTTTAGTTGTTTGCTTGTTGTCCTGCCGCTTGGATGAGGTAAACCGTGAGCTGTTTCAAAAGCTGCTTTGCGAAGGTTCTTAGGAATGAATGGTCTAACAATACTAGAAGAAATATCACAATAAATGAAGACATTATAAAGACATTTTGTTCAGGATCAACGTTGAAACGTAATTTCAATGAAGAGTTATAATTTTGTAATAAGTTTTTAAGTTCTTTCGTCATTAGCTTGAGCTCGTTGAATCTTGTGGACCAAATACTGTTGGCATGTTGATTTAATTTATCCTTGACAAGACATCAGCAATCTTATCTTCACCTTTTACGTATACTATTTCTGTGCTGAATTGTGATATGAATGACAACTGTCGAAGTTGACGAGGTGAGGCTTGCTCGGATTTTCTGTGTAATGCATAATGCTTATGATCAGTTTTCGTAATAAATGAACGATCTTCTAGGAAATGCTAGAAAAGCTTTATGGCTAATGAACTGCTAGGAGTTCTCCATTATAAGTACTGCATTTCTGTTCAGTTGAGTTTATCTTTCTTGAGAACAAGCCTATAGGCTTCCATTGGTGTTCTACGAACTGTTCTAACACTCCTCCCACTGCCGTGTTAGAAGCATCTGTTCTAAACACTAAAGGTGCTTAGGATCTGGAAAAGACTAAGTGTTGCTTTTGCTACACTTCGTTTACACATCTTGAATGCTTGAATTGTTTGTGATGTCCATGGAACTTTATGTTTACCATTTTTCTTTGAATCATTGATAAACTGATTGAGAGATGCTGCGTCAAGCAAGCATCTGCAATAATAATTGATTACACCCAGAAATCTTCGTAGCTCTTGAATAGTTTCAGACTGCTTATAGTTAGTAATAGCTTTAATCCGTTCTGTAGGTGGCTAATAACCATCTTGGTTGATTGCATTTGTTATTGACCAAAAACACATTTGCTGACGTTTATGACTGGTTTGTACTCTCGAAGTCGCTTGAAAACTTGTCTAGCTAATCTTGGTGCTACTCATGGTTTTCTGACATGACGATTACATTATCTATGTACACAAATACAAATTCAAGGCCCCTGAAGACAGAATGAACAAACCTTTAAAATACCTGTGATGCTTTGCGTACCCGAATGGCATAACAACAGTTTCATACATAAGAAATGGTGCATTGATTGCAGTTTTTTGGATGTCTTGTTCTGCCATGAGAATCTGATGATATCCCGAGTAAAAATTATTCGTTTCGATTTCACTACCGAATTACAACCAAACTAGCTCCATAAAATTCTCCAAAATATGACCGGAAAAGGTCCGTTTGCAGGACAAACCCGCCGATTGTCTACGAAATGAGCACTGAAACAGAACCGGATTTAGTACGAAAAGACCAAAAAGCTACTGAAATACCACCGAAAGAGCGACGTATTTATACTAAAAAAGCGCCGAAACAGCACCAAAGCGATACTAAAATTTGAATGTATATATATATACG